>NW_027325973.1:371561-491561 GCF_048594095.1 Paramormyrops kingsleyae
CCCCGCTCGGAGTAGAATGCCCAGGGGCGTCGCAGCCGCCGTCCTCGGGGCCCCGACTCCTCCCTGTCCTCCTGTCCTCTCAAAAGACAGCAATCATTTTAACAAACATGAGGGAAAATTCAAAAGGCAAAGATGACATCATGCCTTACCTCAGCGCAGCTGTCCACCGCACAAACAGTGTGTCACCTTCCTTTAAAAAAAAAAAAAAAAAAAAACGGCGGGAAACGGGGGCCACGCACACACAGGGCCCCCCCCCTCACAGCACTCAGTCTATTAGTCACTCACTCACTCACTCACTCACTCAGTCAGTTCTGCCTTTCGACAACAGGGGGCAGTAGAGGTGCACCATTCCCGGAAGCACTGCAATACCGGGTCGATGCGTGGAGCGGACGGGGCAAGCCCCACTTCCGGCTCCCTGTTCCAAAAATCCGTTTAATATGTGGTCCCCTCCATGGGGGACGTATCAGATATTAAACTGATAAGAACAGATTTTTTTTTCCATACTTTATTAAACAGTTCTGCACATCATTTAAATCAACACCACCTGATCAAAACATATAAACATCAAACCTACACTTTTACAATTGGCATCGTCATCCATGCATATTAAAACAACCTTTCCAGCATACATCACAAACAAATATTACAACAATGTAAAAGGTTGAAATTTTTAACATAATACACATCAATGGCAATACAATAGAATCATAATAATAAGACATATTAAAACAGTATTAAACAAACAAATTATGCAGAACTATATACCATAAAATAATCAAAACAGTAATAAAATCAACAATTAAAATTACACACATTTACCCTTTAATTACATTCATCTGGCCATTTCTACAAATAAAATGTCACCTCAAATGCAAGCCATTAAAAGGTTAAAACCTTAAAAGAGGAACAGACCCACAGACCACAAATTTCAAACACAAGGGTCGGGTTAAAACAGGGTTATACACCATCCACACACATAAAATCTGAGACTTCGGGCATAAAATACGGTTAATCACAGAAACAAAGCACACCAAATAGATTAAAATGTTAATAGATAATGTTAATATTAATAAATACGTGCTAAAAGTGATCAACCAGTAGTGCACAATAAATTCTGTACATGCAATTATTAAAAAAGTATTTGAAATACAACACACGCACAAAAAAACAAAGCACACTCACCTAAAACCCAAAGTACCTTCTGTGTGCTCCAGAAAGGTGCGTCATGTCCACCCTGTAGAATGGAGCGTCACCACCTAAACGAAACGGAGCTAAAGCCAAAAGAGGCCCTTCCACCTCTCCTTGGCCTCGTGGTAGCCCCGCTGGATGACGTCAGTCTCCATCCTGAAACCCAAGTCGGCCCGGATTTTACGGAACACCCCTTGTGCCTCCAGATGAACCCCTCTGCGGATGAGCGCGGTCCTGGCATTCCACAGCTCTCGCTTGGTAATGCTGACCAGCAGCCACATCCAGGGGCCGAAGGGGTTATGGAGGTTGGGGTCCCACCCCTTCAACACCTTGTCGTAGGTCAGACCGGGCTGCGGGTCCACACGTCCACACAGGCCCGCTACCAACCCCCAAACTCTCTGTGCATGCCCACAGTCCCAAAACACGTGCCTGATGGTCTCATCCTCGCTGCACTCGGGCCTGGGGCAGCGGGGGTGTCTGGTCAGCTTATGCCTATGTAAGACGTCCCTGACTGGCAGCTTACCATGAAGGCACTGCCAGTTCAGGTCCTGCAGCCTGTGATCCAAACCCTTAGGCTGGATTCTCGCCCATGTGCCTTCCTCCAGGCCCAACATGGCCCGAGTATCCCTATGACCAAGCAAAGCCCTGTAAAGCGCTCTATGCTTGGTCAAGGCCTCTGTCTTGACACCTGCCGGAATAAACTTACTCCACTTGACAGCGTGGCTGTAGTGGGCCGGCAGGGTCTCAGCCTTGGGGCCGAGGTTGGTCCACGACGCCACCAGACGTCTCATGGGGAGAGCCAGCCACAGACGCACAAAGTGCTGATGGGGGTGCTCGAGGGGAGCTGCCAGGCGCGCGCAGAGCTGCGAGAAGAACAGGCAGTCAAGCTTGAGAGGAAAGTCAATAACATCCCTCCCCCCACTGTCCTTTCCGAGATACATCACTTCCCTACGCACGTACTCGTACCTGCCCCCCCAGACGAGGTTGAAAACGTCTCTCGTCAGGCCTCTGCGCATGAAGCGGGGCAAAGGGTACACATGTGCAAGGTAGAGCAGGGTGGGAAGAATATCCACTTTTAAGGCTAAGACCTTACCTTGGAAGGACAGGGACCTGGACTTCCACAGTCCGATCTTCCGCCTGGCGATCGCCAACCGCTCCTCCCAGTTCAAACGGGCGGCACCATCCGAAAGGAAGTTGACCCCCAACACTTTGAGAGGTCCGTCACAGAGGGTGAGACCCCCTGCGACGCCCTCCCTCGCCTTCCAGCTGCCGAAATACTTGGCCACCGACTTACTGAGGTTGAGCGTCGCGCCGGAGGCCCTACCGAACGCATGAACAAGGCTCATGGCATGACCGAGAGACTGATCCGAGCAGACGAAAAGGGTGGTGTCGTCTGCGTACTGGGTCAGTTTAACAGTTTTCCCCCGACTTCCTGGGATAAGAAGGCCATCGACCCCGGGGTGGGCGCGAATGGCGCACGCCAGTGGCTCTATATAGAGCGCGTAGAGGAGGGGGGAGAGGGGACATCCCTGCCTCACTCCACTCAGCTGGGGCACCAAGTCACTCAGGAAGCCATTGATAACAACATGGCTCCCAACTTCGTTATACAAAGTGTGTAACCACCCCAGGTAATTGGGTCCAAAGCCAAACTTACCCAATACTTGAAACAGGAAGCGGTGATCTACCCGGTCGAAGGCTTTCTCCTGGTCCAAGCTGGCCAGCAGGAGAGGGAGGTTCCTGTCCTCCACCCAGGCGATGGCGTCGCGGATGAGATGGAGGTTCCACGTCGCCGATCGACCCGGTACTCCACACGTCTGATCGCTGTGAACCAGATGAGCCATGGCCTTCTTCAGGCGTTCTGTAAGGGTCTTTGCGATGAGCTTTGTGTCTACACAAAGCATGGTCAGGGGCCTCCAGTTGCCAAGGTCGGCACGATCACCCTTCTTGTGCAACAAAGAACCCCTGACCTCATGGTCCTAGTGAGCAAACCCCGGCGCTGAACGTCCTCTACAACCTGCAGTAATTCCGGCCCGAGGACATCCCAAAAAGTGGAATAAAATTCCACCGGGAGCCCATCAAGGCCCGGTACCTTGCGGCGGTTCATCTTGCCAAGCACTGCGGTCAGCTCGGCCAAGGTGATGGGGGCTTCTAAGCCGTCACGAATGTCACTGGGAAGGCAAGGTGAGATGTTGTCTAGAAACCGCTCCCCTGCAACCGGGTCCGTGTCCCTAACCTTAAAAAGATTGTGATAAAACAATTTAGCAACCTCCAGCATGTCTGATGTTATTGTTACCGTATCGCCGTTTAAGGCCCGGAGAGAGTCGAAGGTCTTCTCCTCCCGGGCTTCCCTGGCTCTCTGGAAAAAATGAGTATTGCACTTTTCATTGTTTTCCAAAAAGAACATTCTGTCGCGGAGCATTTGAGCCGAGGCAGCCTGTGCATGCAGGCGCCTCAGCTCACCCTTTATATCAAGCAGTCGCTCGTGGTCGATGGTGCCCCCGCTGTTGTGAGCGGCGTATTCATCCCGCAACCTTCTCTCCAGCTGCAGAATGGAGAATTTCTTCTCCATCCTGCGCTGCTTGCTGTACTGCATGGAGAAGGTTCGGATCCTGTCCTTCACACTCTCCCACCATTCGGCCACGGAGGGGAAGGTAGGCTTGTCCTTCTGCCACTCGGAGAAGTGATCTAAAAAAAGGTGTCTAAAATCGCTCTCCTCCAGGATCTGCAGGTTCATTTTCCAATAGCCACCCCCATATTCAGGGGCGTCTATGGAAACAGTGGCCTCCACTGCCAAGTGGTCAGTGGGCCACTGTGGGGAGAGGGACACCTTTTTAAAAACAACGGGGGATGAGGCTAAAATATAGTCGATGCGACTGCTGGCTCCGCGACTATTGTGCCAGGTGAAGCCCGGCATGCTGGGGTTGCATATCTTAAAACCATCAACAAGTTTAAAGGAACGAATAAAATGGCGAAAGTGCCCAGAGCTGACATCCTGTCTACCCTCCAACGAGATGTTAAAGTCCCCTCCTAAAATCAAGTGTCGATCTGTGACACAGAACGGGGACAACTCTTCAAAGAGAGTTATACGGGACGAGGCCTCCACTGGAGCGTAGACACATATGGCCCGGAGGCGCTGTCCCCTCCATGTGGCGTCCACCCCCAAAACCCTACCTTGAAGAACGGTAAACGATCTTACTTCTTCAAAGGCGCGGTCGCCAAAAAGGATCCCGACGCCTGAGGAGTGGACACCACCTACGCTCCAGTAGGATCTACCCCTCTTCCATTGTCGTGAAAAGAGAGCCTCGTCCCGCTGGTCCCGGAGGTGGACTTCCTGCAGAAAACAAATGCTGAAGGGAGAAGATGCCAGCTGATTAAAAACAGATGTGCGCTTTAAAACGTTCCTCAAACCCCTGACATTCAAGGTGACAATATTAAAATTGGCCATGAAATGTTAAAAAGGTAAAATACAATTACAAACAACACACTAAAATAATAAAAGCCAGCCATTAAAAACAATACCGCATTACTGCCCCCCCTCCTCAGTCAAACCCAAAAGGCCCCCCAGTTCCAGCCCCCCCAGGTACTCCTGTTCATTTGCTTTGTCCTGCACACTACTGTACTCCTGGGGGGGCGCAGGGGACTGTCCCAAGTCCCACACCAGATGGGGGGCCCCCAATGTCAGGGAGGGGGGACTCTCTCGGCCTTGGTCCCCGGCCGCCACTGCTGGCAAGGTGGCAGCCGGAGGGCTGGATGCGTCGGGTTGTGCCTCCCTTCTGCTCTTCTTCCTCCTCCGGGGGGATGCGCCGCTCTTTCTCCTCCTGCTGCTGACACCTGGAGCCAGGACTGGAGACCCCTCCTGCATTGCAGTCGCTGTCGCTGGGGCCTCCTCCACCTCGGCCAGGGCATCTCCTCCTGCCCCCGCCGCCGGCTGTTCCTGCCCTGACGTGGGGGCTTGCGCTCCCCCACCACTCTCCTTGCCGACAGCTCTGCTGCCTAACAGAGCGTCGGCGTATGACGTTTTCCGTTGGGGGCAGGAACGAGCCAGATGGTCCTCACCGTTGCAGTGGATGCAGCGACGGGGGCCCTTGCAGTCCCTGGCCATGTGCCCCGGCTCCAGGCAGTTACGGCAGCGCAGGTTGGCGCATCCCTCCAGAGTGTGTCCGAAGCTGTGACACTGTCGGCAGAAGGGAGGCTGTCCGGAATAAAACAAGTAAGCCTTATTGCCCTGTAGATTAAAATAGGCTGGGGGATGACTAAAACCGCCCGCCCCATTAGCGTCCGGGCGCAGGCGGGCCTGGAACTGGCGTCGACCAGTCCAGATCCCCAGCTCATCCCGGATGTCCTTGTGGCCAGGAAGGAGGTCCACATACTTGTTCAAGAACTGGCGGACGGCTTCGCCGGACACATGCGGGTTAAAACAATGTACCGTAATTACCCGCTTGTCGGGCCACCACAGCGGCTCAACGGTGTATCGTCCCAGGAGAGGGTGCTGGGCCCTCTCCTTGCTCCGCTCCAGGACCTTGGTGTAGCTCTCGTCGGTGGACAGGGTGACCTCGAAGAACTGGAAAGGTCCATTCCGCTGCACACACAGGATGTCCTCCATGCGCAGGCCCAGCTCCCCGAAGGCCACCTCCCGGATGAAGGCCAGGCGGTCGGGGAAGGTGCCTACCTCCCCTTCGGCCCTCCAGCAGAACCGGGCGGTATTACGCAGGCCACCGCCTGCTACCAGCCACGGCCCGCTGAAGGGCTTCCTCGCAGCTCCGCCGGCCGTCGACATCCGGGATGGTCCACCGACGTCGTTCCTGGAGCAGAGTCCTCCTGCCGCCGTGGTCCCGACGTCCGCCGTGGTCCGGCCGCCGTCCGCCAATCCGGGATGAGCCGAGGAATGCTAGACTATAAAAGCAACTAAAAAATAAAAACACCAGTTCACCCGGCAAGGCGGCGGACAGGCCACCAGCCACTGCGGGATCCCCAGCCTAATAAAAACGAAAATAAAAGCAGGGATAAAAGGCTAAAAGGAAGGCACGGGTCGCCCCGTGGCAGCGGCGGTCAAGCCACCTACTGGTCACGCATTAGGGTCACCGTGCCTTCCTCTAAAAAACCCGACGCAGTCCGTTAAAAGCGATAAAAAGAGCGTAAAATCCACTTGATCTTAGCCAAAAGGCCGAGAAGCGATACCCACAAATTGCGCCCCGCCGGGCGCCGGCATGTGGGATGCCGACGGAGCTGGCGCGGCTCAGCCCTCACCAGCCCCTCTGGCAGGTGTCGCCCGGCGAGTCCACGCGTGATCCAGGGAGACCACAGCCGCGCCACCGGGCACCTAACGCCAGCCGCTAAGCCGGGCCCAGTCTTCCTTTGACAGCAGCAGTGCAGCTCTGCTTGGGCAGAGCCTCCAAAAATACCATGAACTCATCGCTATCCCTCTCCACGGAAATCTTTAGTAAAAGGCGAAAGATTTATACGGGATGAAGAGAGACCCGAGTCGATATGGGGCCGCCGCCAAGCCCGTCGCCGTTAACCGGGCCTGCGTGACGCCCCCGCTCGGAGTAGAATGCCCAGGGGCGTCGCAGCCGCCGTCCTCGGGGTCCCGACTCCTCCCTGTCCTCCTGTCCTCTCAAAAGACAGCAATCATTTTAACAAACATGAGGGGAAATTCAAAAGGCAAAGATGACATCATGCCTTACCTCAGCGCAGCTGTCCACCACACAAACAGTGTGTCACCTTCCTTTAAAAAAAAAAAAAAAAAAAAAAAAAGAAAAACGGTGGGAAACGGGGGCCACGCACAGACAGGCCCCCCCCCCTCACAGCACTCAGTCTATTAGTCACTCACTCACTCACTCACTCAGTCAGTCAGTCAGTCAGTCAGTCAGTCAGTTCTGCCTTTCGACAACAGGGGGCAGTAGAGGTGCACCATTCCCGGAAGCACTGCAATACCGGGTCGATGCGTGGAGCGGACGGGGCAAGCCCCACTTCCGGCTCCCTGTTCCAAAAATCCGTTTAATATGTGGTCCCCTCCATGGGGGACGTATCAGATATTAAACTGATAAGAACAGATTTTTTTTTTTTTCCAATACTTTATTAAACAGTTCTGTACAACAATTAAAATCATACCAATACACAAAGCATATATACATCAATTAGCATCAATTAGCACTGTAATCAAAACATAATAAAACAGCCTTTTAGGTTCACAAATTAGTAAAAATATATATCCATAAATACTTTATAAAAGGCTAAAACATTCTCAACACACAGTGCTACTTATATATGCTATACAAAACAGAGCATTATTAAAACAACATTAAACAACACCTCTCCAGAACTGCAAAAAGACACACAACTATAAAACCACCGATACGTTACAATAACAATTAAAACACAACTACCATTAAATGGCCATTTACAAACATAAAATGTCACCATAAATGCCACCTATTAAAAACTAAAACCATTAAAAGAGGAACACACCCGCCGACCTCCAACCTCTACGCCAGGGTCAGGTTGAGACAGGGTCATACATATTTCCAAACACTTAAAGTCAGCACCTCGGGAATAAAACATGGTCAATCACTTAATATACAGCACAACAAGTAAAATGTTAGATGTTAATAAATACAATGATTATTAATATTAATAAATAAGTGCTAAAAAAGATCAACCAAAACCATGCTTAATTGATTATGCACATGCTGTTAGTTAAAAACATTTTAGTTAAAACACACGCACAAAAACAACAAAGCACACTCACCTAAAACCCGAAGTACCTCCTGTGTGCTTCAGAAAAGTGCGTCACGTCAACCCTGTAGAATGGAGCGTCACCACCTAAACGAAACGGGGCTAAAGCCAAAAGAGGCCCTTCCACCTCTCCTTGGCCTCGTGATAGCCCCGCTGGATGACGTCAGTCTCCATCCTGAAACCCAAGTCGGCCCGGATTTTACGGAATACCCCTTGTGCCTCCAGATGAACCCCTCTGCGGATGAGCGCGGTCCTGGCATTCCACAGCTCTCGCTTGGTAATGCTGACCAGCAGCCACATCCAGGGGCCGAAGGGGTTATGGAGCTTGGGGTCCCACCCCTTCAACACCTTGTCGTAGGTCAGACCGGGCTGCGGGTCCACACGTCCACACAGGCCCGCTACCAACCCCCAAACTCTCTGTGCATGCCCACAGTCCCAAAACACGTGCCTGATGGTCTCATCCTCACTGCACTCGGGCCTGGGGCAGCGGGGGTGTCTGGTCAGCTTATGCCTATGTAAGACGTCCCTGACTGGCAGCTTACCATGAAGGCACTGCCAGTTCAGGTCCTGCAGCCTGTGATCCAAACCCTTAGGCTGGATTCTCGCCCATGTGCCTTCCTCCAGGCCCAGCATGGCCCGAGTATCCCTATGACCAAGCAAAGCCCTATAAAGCGCTCTATGCTTGGTCAAGGCCTCTGTCTTGACACCTGCCGGAAAAGACTTACTCCACTTGACAGCGTGGCTGTAGTGGGCCGGCAGGGTCTCAGCCTTGGGGCCGAGGTTGGTCCACGACGCCACCAGACGTCTCATGGGGAGAGCCAGCCGCAGACGCACAAAGTGCTGATGGGGGTGCTCGAGGGGAGCTGCCAGGCGCGCGCAGAGCTGCGAGAAGAACAGGCAGTCAAGCTTGAGAGGAAAGTCAATAACATCCCTCCCCCCACTGTCCTTTCCGAGATACATCACTTCCCTACGCACGTACTCGTACCTGCCCCCCCAGACGAGGTTGAAAACGTCTCTCGTCAGGCCTCTGCGCATGAAGCGGGGCAAAGGGTACACATGTGCAAGGTAGAGCAGGGTGGGAAGAATATCCACTTTTAAGGCTAAGACCTTACCTTGGAAGGACAGGGACCTGGACTTCCACAGTCCGATCTTCCGCCTGGCGATCGCCAACCGCTCCTCCCAGTTCAAACGGGCGGCACCATCCGAAAGGAAGTTGACCCCCAACACTTTGAGAGGTCCGTCACAGAGGGTGAGACCCCCTGCGACGCCCTCCCTCGCCTTCCAGCTGCCGAAATACTTGGCCACCGACTTACTGAGGTTGAGCGTCGCGCCGGAGGCCCTACCGAACGCATGAACAAGGCTCATGGCATGACCGAGAGACTGATCCGAGCAGACGAAAAGGGTGGTGTCGTCTGCGTACTGGGTCAGTTTAACAGTTTTCCCCCGACTTCCTGGGATAAGAAGGCCATCGACCCCGGGGTGGGCGCGAATGGCGCACGCCAGTGGCTCTATATAGAGCGCGTAGAGGAGGGGGGAGAGGGGACATCCCTGCCTCACTCCACTCAGCTGGGGCACCAAGTCACTCAGGAAGCCATTGATAACAACATGGCTCCCAACTTCGTTATACAAAGTGTGTAACCACCCCAGGTAATTGGGTCCAAAGCCAAACTTACCCAATACTTGAAACAGGAAGCGGTGATCTACCCAGTCGAAGGCTTTCTCCTGGTCCAAGCTGGCCAGCAGGAGAGGGAGGTTCCTGTCCTCCACCCAGGCGATGGCGTCGCGGATGAGATGGAGGTTCCACGTCGCCGATCGACCCGGTACTCCACACGTCTGATCGCTGTGAACCAGATGAGCCATGGCCTTCTTCAGGCGTTCTGTAAGGGTCTTTGCGATGAGCTTTGTGTCTACACAAAGCATGGTCAGGGGCCTCCAGTTGCCAAGGTCGGCACGATCACCCTTCTTGTGCAACAAAGAAAGAACCCCTGACCTCATGCTCCTAGTGAGCAAACCCCGGCGCTGAACGTCCTCTACAACCTGCAGTAATTCCGGCCCGAGGACATCCCAAAAAGTGGAATAAAATTCCACCGGGAGCCCATCAAGGCCCGGTACCTTGCGGCGGTTCATCTTGCCAAGCACTGCGGTCAGCTCGGCCAAGGTGATGGGGGCTTCTAAGCCGTCACGAATGTCACTGGGAAGGCAAGGTGAGATGTTGTCTAGGAACCGCTCCCCTGCAACCGGGTCCGTGTCCCTAACCTTAAAAAGATTGTGATAAAACAATTTAGCAACCTCCAGCATGTCTGATGTTGTTGTTACCGTATCGCCGTTTAAGGCCCGGAGAGAGTCGAAGGTCTTCTCCTCCCGGGCTTCCCTGGCTCTCTGGAAAAAATGAGTATTGCACTTTTCATTGTTTTCCAAAAAGAACATTCTGTCGCGGAGCATTTGGGCCGAGGCAGCCTGTGCATGCAGGCGCCTCAGCTCACCCTTTATATCAAGCAGTCGCTCGTGGTCGATGGTGCCCCCGCTGTTGTGAGCGGCGTATTCATCCCGCAACCTTCTCTCCAGCTGCAGAATGGAGAATTTCTTCTCCATCCTGCGCTGCTTGCTGTACTGCATGGAGAAGGTTCGGATCCTATCCTTCACACTCTCCCACCATTCGGCCACGGAGGGGAAGGTAGGCTTGTCCTTCTGCCACTCGGAGAAGTGATCTAAAAAAAGGTGTCTAAAATCGCTCTCCTCCAGGATCTGCAGGTTCATTTTCCAATAGCCACCCCCATATTCAGGGGCGTCTATGGAAACAGTGGCCTCCACTGCCAAGTGGTCAGTGGGCCACTGTGGGGAGAGGGACACCTTTTTAAAAACAACGGGGGGTGAGGCTAAAATATAGTCGATGCGACTGCTGGCTCCGCGACTATTGTGCCAGGTGAAGCCCGGCATGCTGGGGTTGCATATCTTAAAACCATCAACAAGTTTAAAGGAACAAATAAAATGGCGAAAGTGCCCAGAGCTGACATCCTGTCTACCCTCCAACGAGATGTTAAAGTCCCCTCCTAAAATCAAGTGTCGATCTGTGACACAGAACGGGGACAACTCTTCAAAGAGAGTTATACGGGACGAGGCCTCCACTGGAGCGTAGACACATATGGCCCGGAGGCGCTGTCCCCTCCATGTGGCGTCCACCCCCAAAACCCTACCTTGAAGAACGGTAAACGATCTTACTTCTTCAAAGGCGCGGTCGCCAAAAAGGATCCCGACGCCTGAGGAGTGGACACCACCTACGCTCCAGTAGGATCTACCCCTCTTCCATTGTCGTGAAAAGAGAGCCTCGTCCCGCTGGTCCCGGAGGTGGACTTCCTGCAGAAAACAAATGCTGAAGGGAGAAGATGCCAGCTGATTAAAAACAGATGTGCGCTTTAAAACGTTCCTCAAACCCCTGACATTCAAGGTGACAATATTAAAATTGGCCATGAAATGTTAAAAAGGTAAAATACAATTACAAACAACACACTAAAATAATAAAAGCCAGCCATTAAAAACAATACCGCATTACTGCCCCCCCTCCTCAGTCAAACCCAAAAGGCCCCCCAGTTCCAGCCCCCCCAGGTACTCCTGTTCATTTGCTTTGTCCTGCACTCTACTGTACTCCTGGGGGGGCGCAGGGGACTGTCCCAAGTCCCACACCAGATGGGGGGCCCCCAATGTCGGGGAGGGGGGACTCTCTCGGCCTTGGTCCCCGGCCGCCACTGCTGGCAAGGTGGCAGCCGGAGGGCTGGATGCGTCGGGTTGTGCCTCCCTTCTGCTCTTCTTCCTCCTCCGGGGGGATGCGCCGCTCTTTCTCCTCCTGCTGCTGACACCTGGAGCCAGGACTGGAGACCCCTCCTGCATTGCAGTCGCTGTCGCTGGGGCCTCCTCCACCTCGGCCAGGGCATCTCCTCCTGCCCCCGCCGCCGGCTGTTCCTGCCCTGACGTGGGGGCTTGCGCTCCCCCACCACTCTCCTTGCCGACAGCTCTGCTGCCTAACAGAGCGTCGGCGTATGACGTTTTCCGTTGGGGGCAGGAACGAGCCAGATGGTCCTCACCGTTGCAGTGGATGCAGCGACGGGGGCCCTTGCAGTCCCTGGCCATGTGCCCCGGCTCCAGGCAGTTACGGCAGCGCAGGTTGGCGCATCCCTCCAGAGTGTGTCCGAAGCTGTGACACTGTCGGCAGAAGGGAGGCTGTCCGGAATAAAACAAGTAAGCCTTATTGCCCTGTACATTAAAATAGGCTGGGGGATGACTAAAACCGCCCGCGCCATTAGCGTCCGGGCGCAGGCGGGCCTGGAACTGGCGTCGTCCAGTCCAGATCCCCAGCTCATCCCGAATATCCTTGTGGCCAGGAAGGAGGTCCACATACTTGTTCAGGAACTGGCGGACGGCCTCGGCGGTGATATGAGGATTGAAACAATGTACAGTTATCACTCGCTTGTCGGGCCACCACAGCGGCTCGATGGTATACTGACCCAGGAGAGGGTACTGGGCCCTCTCCTTGCTCCGCTCCAGGACCTTGGAGTAACTCTCGTCGGTGGACAGGGTGACCTCGAAGAACTGGTGAGGTCCATTCCGCTGCACACAGAGGATGTCCTCCATGCGGAGGCCCAGCTCCCCGAAGGCCACCTCCCGGATGAAGGCCAGGCGGTCAGGGAAGGTGCCCACCTCCCCTTCAGCCCTCCAGCAGAACCGGGCGGTATTACGCAGGCCACCGCCTGCTACCAGCCACGGCCCGCTGAAGGGCTTCCTCGCAGCACCGCCGGCCGTCGCCATCCGGGATGGTCCACCGACGTCGTTCCTGGAGCAGAGTCCTCCTGCCGCCGTGGTCCCGACGTCCGCCGTGGTCCTGCTGCCGTCCGCCAATCCGGGATGAGCCGAGGAATGCTAAACTATTAAAAACACCTAAGAAATAAAAACACCAGTTCACCCAACAGGGCGGCGGGCAGGCCACCAGCCACTGCGGGATCCCCAGCCTAATAAAAACGAAAATAAAAGCAGGGATAAAAGGCTAAAAGGAAGGCACGGGTCGCCCCGTGGCAGCGGCGGTCAAGCCACCTACTGGTCACGCATTAGGGTCACCGTGCCTTCCTCTAAAAAACCCGACGCAGTCCGTAAAAGCGATAAAAAGAGCGTAAAATCCACTTGATCTTAGCCAAAAGGCCGAGAAGCGATACCCACAAATTGCGCCCCGCCGGGCGCCGGCATGCGGGATGCCGACGGAGCTGGCGCGGCTCAGCCCTCACCAGCCCCTCTGGCAGGTGTCGCCCGGCGAGTCCACGCGTGATCCAGGGAGACCACAGCCGCGCCACCGGGCACCTAACGCCAGCCGCTAAGCCGGGCCCAGTCTTCCTTTGACAGCAGCAGTGCAGCTCTGCTTGGGCAGAGCCTCCAAAAATACCATGAACTCATCGCTATCCCTCTCCACGGAAATCTTTAGTAAAAGGCGAAAGATTTATACGGGATGAAGAGAGACCCGAGTCGATATGGGGCGCAATTTGTGGGTATCGCTTCTCGGCCTTTTGGCTAAGATCAAGTGCTGCTTTTTGGAGGGATTTTTATTGCCAGGTTTTTTAGTGGAGGCAACAGCGAACCTAAAGCGTGACCAGCAGGTGGCTTGACCGCCGCTGCCACGGGGCTAGCTGTTGTCTCCTTTTAGCGCCTTTTTTATTTTGGGTAGCCCTTGCAAGCCTAACGTGCAGGTTCGGGTGGCTTGACCGCCGTTCCCGCAGGGTGAGCTTGGGGTTTTATTTGCAGCTTTTATTAGTTTAGGCACCCAGCTAGGACACGTCGACTCCCTGCCCGGCTCCCGAGGACTCTCTTGCCCACCATCGCCAGGATGTCCGGGAGCCCACACAGGACCGTCGTAGTCATCCGGCATACAGCAGCCTTCAAGTGGACTCACCAGGAGGAACCGGAGAGTTTCCCGGAGAGACTGAGCTTCATCCGGGAGGTGCTCTTCGGCCTCCTGGGACTCACCATGGAAGACATCATCTGTGTGCAGCGCAACCAGTCTTCGGCCTTCTTCTATGTGACTTGCACTACGGAAGAGGGCTACAAGAGGATGTTGGCTGCATGCAGCCGCTTGGAGGAAGAGCTTCGCCGGATGTTCTATGACGTGGAGCCACTGTGGAAGCTGGACCGGAGAGTGATCACCGTCCACGTCTTGGACCCCTTCGTTCCAGCTGAAGCGGTGGCTGCCTTCCTGGGCAGGTTTGTCGACGTGGTCCCTGGGCACAGGGACGTGAGAGACCAGCTGGGTGTCTGGACTGGGCGCAGGCAGTTCCGGGTGTGCCTGCGCCCCGACGCTAGCTCCCCTGACGGGTATAGCCACCCACCTGCTTATTTTATTATAGGTCGTTGCAAGGGCTACCTTTTTTACTCCGGGCAACCCTCCTCCTGCCGCTTGTGCCACGGCCTGGGCCACACCGCGGACTCCTGTACCACCATGAAGTGCTGGAGATGCCTGGACGTCGGTCACCTGGCGAAGGACTGCAAGGGCCCCCTCCGGTGTAACCTGTGCAGAGGTGAGGACCATCTGGCTCGGAGCTGCCCTCAGCGCAAACCGTCCTGGGCCGACGCCGTTGCTCGGGGTTCGGCTGTGGACGGGGCCCGACAGCAGGCACTGCCGGGCTGCGCTGAGATGCACGGGGGAGCCGAGAGGGGAGCTGAGAACAGCGAGGAACAGCCCTTCGCCGGTGCCGATGGGGAGTCCACGGCCTCCAGCGCTTCGGTGGAGTCCCCTGGTAAGGGTCAAGTGGCCGTGGCTGAAAAGCGCGCAACCTCTCCCTCCAGGTTTGTCCAATGCAGGAGGAGGAAGAAGGCCCGGAGGAATGAGGACACTGCTTTAGGCCGAGAAGCGATCTTCCCCTTAGAGCAAATTGATTTGCAAAGTGTTTTGGTCTCCCCCCAAGAGAGACGTTTTTATGCAGGGCAGCAGGACTTTGCTAATGAACGCTCTTTTTTAGTTGCTGCCGAGTCGGGGGGGGACCTTAGTTTTAATGGGGATATTTCGGATGATGTTTTACCATTTTAAAGATTTTAGGATTTCTGCTGGAATTATGTATTTAATACTGTTTTAACGTGTGTTGTAATGGTGTTATAGGTTTGAAGTTTTTTATAAAGTTTTATGTATGTGGTATTACAGGATTGCTTTATAATATGTGTTATGTACGTTGTTGTATTATGATTTAATAGGTTATGAGTGGGGTTTATATGTGTATGGGTTTTAGTATGGATGTTAGTTTATTACGGGTAGTGTGTGATAAATGGCTTTATAGTTTTATGTGTTGTTCTTAGATTGTATGCAGAAATGTTGATTAAAGATGAATAAAAAAAAAAAAAAAAAAAAAAAAAAATCTGTTCTTATCAGTTTAATATCTGATACGTCCCCCATGGAGGGGACCACATATTAAACGGATTTTTGGAACAGGGAGCCGGAAGTGGGGCTTGCCCCGTCCGCTCCACGCATCGACCCGGTATTGCAGTGCTTCCGGGAATGGTGCACCTCTACTGCCCCCTGTTGTCGAAAGGCAGAACTGACTGACTGACTGACTGACTGACTGACTGAGTGAGTGAGTGAGTGAGTGAGTGAGTGACTAATAGACTGAGTGCTGTGAGGGGGGGGGCCCTGTCTGTGCGTGGCCCCCGTTTCCCGCCGTTTTTCTTTTTTTTTTCTTTTTTTTTTTTTTTTTTTTTTAAAGGAAGGTGACACACTGTTTGTGCGGTGGACAGCTGCGCTGAGGTAAGGCATGATGTCATCTTTGCCTTTTGAATTTCCCCTCATGTTTGTTAAAATGATTGCTGTCTTTTGAGAGGACAGGAGGACAGGGAGGAGTCGGGGCCCCGAGGACGGCGGCTGCGACGCCCCTGGGCATTCTACTCCGAGCGGGGGCGTCACGCAGGCCCGGCTAACGGCGACGGGCTTGGCGGCGGCCCCATATCGACTCGGGTCTCTCTTCATCCCGTATAAATCTTTCGCCTTTTACTAAAGATTTCCGTGGAGAGGGATAGCGATGAGTTCATGGTATTTTTGGAGGCTCTGCCCAAGCAGAGCTGCACTGCTGCTGTCAAAGGAAGACTGGGCCCGGCTTAGCGGCTGGCGTTAGGTGCCCGGTGGCGCGGCTGTGGTCTCCCTGGATCACGCGTGGACTCGCCGGGCGACACCTGCCAGAGGGGCTGGTGAGGGCTGAGCCGCGCCAGCTCCGTCGGCATCCCGCATGCCGGCGCCCGGCGGGGCGCAATTTGTGGGTATCGCTTCTCGGCCTTTTGGCTAAGATCAAGTGTAGTATCTGTTCTTATCAGCGCTTTTTGGAGGGATTTTTTACTGCCAGGTTTTTTAGAGGAGGCAACAGCGAACCTACAGCGTGACCAGCAGGTGGCTTGACCGCCGCTGCCACGGGGCTAGCTGTTGTCTCCTTTTAGCGTGTTTTTTATTTTGGGTAGCCCTTGCAAGCCTAACGTGCAGGTTCGGGTGGCTTGACCGCCGTTCCCGCAGGGTGAGCTTGGGGTTTTATTTCCAGCTTTATTAGTTTAGGCACCCAGCTAGGACACGTCGACTCCCTGCCCGGCTCCCGAGGACTCTTTTGCCCACCATCGCCAGGATGTCCGGGAGCCCACACAGGACCGTCGTAGTCATCCGGCATACAGCAGCCTTCAAGTGGACTCACCAGGAGGAACCGGAGAGTTTCCCGGAGAGACTGACCTTCATCCGGGAGGTGCTCTTCGGCCTCCTGGGACTCACTATGGAAGACATCATCTGTGTGCAGCGCAACCAGTCTTCAGCCTTCTTCTATGTGACTTGCACTACGGAAGAGGGCTACAAGAGGATGTTGGCTGCATGCAGCCGCTTGGAGGAAGAGCTTCGCCGGATGTTCTATGACGTGGAGCCACTGTGGAAGCTGGACCGGAGAGTGATCACCGTCCACGTCTTGGACCCCTTCGTTCCAGCTGAAGCGGTGGCTGCCTTCCTGGGCAGGTTTGTCGACGTGGTCCCTGGGCACAGGGACGTGAGAGACCAGCTGGGTGTCTGGACTGGGCGCAGGCAGTTCCGGGTGTGCCTGCGCCCCGACGCTAGCTCCCCTGACGGGTATAGCCACCCACCTGCTTATTTTATTATAGGTCGTTGCAAGGGCTACCTTTTTTACTCCGGGCAACCCTCCTCCTGCCGCTTGTGCCACGGCCTGGGCCACACCGCGGACTCCTGTACCACCATGAAGTGCTGGAGATGCCTGGACGTCGGTCACCTGGCGAAGGACTGCAAGGGCCCCCTCCGGTGTAACCTGTGCAGAGGTGAGGACCATCTGGCTCGGAGCTGCCCTCAGCGCAAACCGTCCTGGGCCGACGCCGTTGCTCGGGGTTCGGCTGTGGACGGGGCCCGACAGCAGGCACTGCCGGGCTGCGCTGAGATGCACGGGGGAGCCGAGAGGGGAGCTGAGAACAGCGAGGAACAGCCCTTCGCCGGTGCCGATGGGGAGTCCACGGCCTCCAGCGCTTCGGTGGAGTCCCCTGGTAAGGGTCAAGTGGCCGTGGCTGAAAAGCGCGCAACCTCTCCCTCCAGGTTTGTCCAATGCAGGAGGAGGAAGAAGGCCCGGAGGAATGAGGACACTGCTTTAGGCCGAGAAGCGATCTTCCCCTTAGAGCAAATTGATTTGCAAAGTGTTTTGGTCTCCCCCCAAGAGAGACGTTTTTATGCAGGGCAGCAGGACTTTGCTAATGAACGCTCTTTTTTAGTTGCTGCCGAGTCGGGGGGGGACCTTAGTTTTAATGGGGATATTTCGGATGATGTTTTACCATTTTAAAGATTTTAGGATTTCTGCTGGAATTATGTATTTAATACTGTTTTAACGTGTGTTGTAATGGTGTTATAGGTTTGAAGTTTTTTATAAAGTTTTATGTATGTGGTATTACAGGATTGCTTTATAATATGTGTTATGTACGTTGTTGTATTATGATTTAATAGGTTATGAGTGGGGTTTATATGTGTATGGGTTTTAGTATGGATGTTAGTTTATTACGGGTAGTGTGTGATAAATGGCTTTATAGTTTTATGTGTTGTTCTTAGATTGTATGCAGAAATGTTGATTAAAGATGAATAAAAAAAAAAAAAAAAAAAAAAAAAAATCTGTTCTTATCAGTTTAATATCTGATACGTCCCCCATGGAGGGGACCACATATTAAACGGATTTTTGGAACAGGGAGCCGGAAGTGGGGCTTGCCCCGTCCGCTCCACGCATCGACCCGGTATTGCAGTGCTTCCGGGAATGGTGCACCTCTACTGCCCCCTGTTGTCGAAAGGCAGAACTGACTGACTGACTGACTGACTGACTGACTGAGTGAGTGAGTGAGTGAGTGAGTGAGTGACTAATAGACTGAGTGCTGTGAGGGGGGGGGCCCTGTCTGTGCGTGGCCCCCGTTTCCCGCCGTTTTTCTTTTTTTTTTCTTTTTTTTTTTTTTTTTTTTTAAAGGAAGGTGACACACTGTTTGTGCGGTGGACAGCTGCGCTGAGGTAAGGCATGATGTCATCTTTGCCTTTTGAATTTCCCCTCATGTTTGTTAAAATGATTGCTGTCTTTTGAGAGGACAGGAGGACAGGGAGGAGTCGGGGCCCCGAGGACGGCGGCTGCGACGCCCCTGGGCATTCTACTCCGAGCGGGGGCGTCACGCAGGCCCGGCTAACGGCGACGGGCTTGGCGGCGGCCCCATATCGACTCGGGTCTCTCTTCATCCCGTATAAATCTTTCGCCTTTTACTAAAGATTTCCGTGGAGAGGGATAGCGATGAGTTCATGGTATTTTTGGAGGCTCTGCCCAAGCAGAGCTGCACTGCTGCTGTCAAAGGAAGACTGGGCCCGGCTTAGCGGCTGGCGTTAGGTGCCCGGTGGCGCGGCTGTGGTCTCCCTGGATCACGCGTGGACTCGCCGGGCGACACCTGCCAGAGGGGCTGGTGAGGGCTGAGCCGCGCCAGCTCCGTCGGCATCCCGCATGCCGGCGCCCGGCGGGGCGCAATTTGTGGGTATCGCTTCTCGGCCTTTTGGCTAAGATCAAGTGGATTTTACGCTCTTTTTATCGCTTTTAACGGACTGCGTCGGGTTTTTTAGAGGAAGGCACGGTGACCCTAATGCGTGACCAGTAGGTGGCTTGACCGCCGCTGCCACGGGGCGACCCGTGCCTTCCTTTTAGCCTTTTATCCCTGCTTTTATTTTCGTTTTTATTAGGCTGGGGATCCCGCAGTGGCTGGTGGCCTGTCCGCCGCCCTGCCGGGTGAACTGGTGTTTTTATTTTTTAGTTGCTTTTATAGTTTAGCATTCCTCGGCTCATCCCGGATTGGCGGACGGCGGCCGGACCACGGCGGACGTCGGGACCACGGCGGCAGGAGGACTCTGCTCCAGGAACGACGTCGGTGGACCATCCCGGATGTCGACGGCCGGCGGAGCTGCGAGGAAGCCCTTCAGCGGGCCGTGGCTGGTAGCAGGCGGTGGCCTGCGTAATACCGCCCGGTTCTGCTGGAGGGCCGAAGGGGAGGTAGGCACCTTCCCCGACCGCCTGGCCTTCATCCGGGAGGTGGCCTTCGGGGAGCTGGGCCTGCGCATGGAGGACATCCTGTGTGTGCAGCGGAATGGACCTTTCCAGTTCTTCGAGGTCACCCTGTCCACCGACGAGAGCTACACCAAGGTCCTGGAGCGGAGCAAGGAGAGGGCCCAGCACCCTCTCCTGGGACGATACACCGTTGAGCCGCTGTGGTGGCCCGACAAGCGGGTAATTACGGTACATTGTTTTAACCCGCATGTGTCCGGCGAAGCCGTCCGCCAGTTCTTGAACAAGTATGTGGACCTCCTTCCTGGCCACAAGGACATCCGGGATGAGCTGGGGATCTGGACTGGTCGACGCCAGTTCCAGGCCCGCCTGCGCCCGGACGCTAATGGGGCGGGCGGTTTTAGTCATCCCCCAGCCTATTTTAATCTACAGGGCAATAAGGCTTACTTGTTTTATTCCGGACAGCCTCCCTTCTGCCGACAGTGTCACACCTTTGGACATACTCTGGAGGGATGCGCCAACCTGCGCTGCCGCAACTGCCTGGAGCCGGGGCACATGGCCAGGGACTGCAAGGGCCCCCGTCGCTGCATCCACTGCAACGGTGAGGACCATCTGGCTCGTTCCTGCCCCCAACGGAAAACGTCATACGCCGACGCTCTGTTAGGCAGCAGAGCTGTCGGCAAGGAGAGTGGTGGGGGAGCGCAAGCCCCCACGTCCGGGCAGGAACAGTCGGCGGCGGGGGCAGGAGGAGATGCCCTGGCCGAGGTGGAGGAGGCCCCAGCGACAGCGACTGCAATGCAGGAGGGGTCTCCAGTCCTGGCTCCAGGTGTCAGCAGCAGGAGGAGAAAGAGCGGCGCATCCCCCCGGAGGAGGAAGAAGAGCAGAAGGGAGGCACAACCCGACGCATCCAGCCCTCCGGCTGCCACCTTGCCAGCAGTGGCGGCCGGGGACCTAGGCCGAGAGAGTCCCCCCTCCCCGACATTGGGGGCCCCCCATCTGGTGTGGGACTTGGGACAGTCCCCTGCGCCCCCCCAGGAGTACAGCAGTGTGCAGGACAAAGCAAATGAACAGGAGTACCTGGGGGGGCTGGAACTGGGGGGCCTTTTGGGTTTGACTGAGGAGGGGGGGCAGTAATGCGGTATTGTTTTTAATGGCTGGCTTTTATTATTTTAGTGTGTTGTTTGTAATTGTATTTTACCTTTTTAACATTTCATGGCCAATTTTAATATTGTCACCTTGAATGTCAGGGGTTTGAGGAACGTTTTAAAGCGCACATCTGTTTTTAATCAGCTGGCATCTTCTCCCTTCAGCATTTGTTTTCTGCAGGAAGTCCACCTCCGGGACCAGCGGGACGAGGCTCTCTTTTCACGACAATGGAAGAGGGGTAGATCCTACTGGAGCGTAGGTGGTGTCGACTCCTCAGGCGTCGGGATCCTTTTTGGCGACCGCGCCTTTGAAGAAGTAAGATCGTTTACCGTTCTTCAAGGTAGGGTTTTGGGGGTGGACGCCACATGGAGGGGACAGCGCCTCCGGGCCATATGTGTCTACGCTCCAGTGGAGGCCTCGTCCCGTATAACTCTCTTTGAAGAGTTGTCCCCGTTCTGTGTCACAGATCGACACTTGATTTTAGGAGGGGACTTTAACATCTCGTTGGAGGGTAGACAGGATGTCAGCTCTGGGCACTTTTGCCATTTTATTCGTTCCTTTAAACTTGTTGATGGTTTTAAGATATGCAACCCCAGCATGCCGGGCTTCACCTGGCACAATAGTCGCGGAGCCAGCAGTCGCATCGACTATATTTTAGCCTCACCCCCCGTTGTTTTTAAAAAGGTGTCCCTCTCCCCACAGTGGCCCACTGACCACTTGGCAGTGGAGGCCATTGTTTCCATAGACGCCCCTGAATATGGGGGTGGCTATTGGAAAATGAACCTGCAGATCCTGGAGGAGAGCGATTTTAGACACCTTTTTTTAGATCACTTCTCCGAGTGGCAGAAGGACAAGCCTACCTTCCCCTCCGTGGCCGAATGGTGGGAGAGTGTGAAGGATAGGATCCGAACCTTCTCCATGCAGTACAGCAAGCAGCGCAGGATGGAGAAGAAATTCTCCATTCTGCAGCTGGAGAGAAGGTTGCGGGATGAATACGCCGCTCACAACAGCGGGGGCACCATCGACCACGAGCGACTGCTGGATATAAAGGGTGAGCTGAGGCGCCTGCATGCACAGGCTGCCTCGGCCCAAATGCTCCGCGACAGAATGTTCTTTTTGGAAAACAATGAAAAGTGCAATACTCATTTTTTCCAGAGAGCCAGGGAAGCCCGGGAGGAGAAGACCTTCGACTCTCTCCGGGCCTTAAACGGCGATACGGTAACAACAACATCAGACATGCTGGAGGTTGCTAAATTGTTTTATCACAATCTTTTTAAGGTTAGGGACACGGACCCGGTTGCAGGGGAGCGGTTCCTAGACAACATCTCACCTTGCCTTCCCAGTGACATTCGTGACGGCTTAGAAGCCCCCATCACCTTGGCCGAGCTGACCGCAGTGCTTGGCAAGATGAACCGCCGCAAGGTACCGGGCCTTGATGGGCTCCCGGTGGAATTTTATTCCACCTTTTGGGATGTCCTCGGGCCGGAATTACTGCAGGTTGTAGAGGACGTTCAGCGCCGGGGTTTGCTCACTAGGAGCATGAGGTCAGGGGTTCTTTCTTTGTTGCACAAGAAGGGTGATCGTGCCGACCTTGGCAACTGGAGGCCCCTGACCATGCTTTGTGTAGACACAAAGCTCATCGCAAAGACCCTTACAGAACGCCTGAAGAAGGCCATGGCTCATCTGGTTCACAGCGATCAGACGTGTGGAGTACCGGGTCGATCGGCGACGTGGAACCTCCATCTCATCCGCGACGCCATCGCCTGGGTGGAGGACAGGAACCTCCCTCTCCTGCTGGTCAGCTTGGACCAGGAGAAAGCCTTCGACCGGGTAGATCACCGCTTCCTGTTTCAAGTATTGGGTAAGTTTGGCTTTGGACCCAATTACCTGGGGTGGTTACACACTTTGTATAACGAAGTTGGGAGCCATGTTGTTATCAATGGCTTCCTGAGTGACTTGGTGCCCCAGCTGAGTGGAGTGAGGCAGGGATGTCCCCTCTCCCCCCTCCTCTACGCGCTCTATATAGAGCCACTGGCGTGCGCCATTCGCGCCCACCCCGGGGTCGATGGCCTTCTTATCCCAGGAAGTCGGGGGAAAACTGTTAAACTGACCCAGTACGCAGACGACACCACCCTTTTCGTCTGCTCGGATCAGTCTCTCGGTCATGCCATGAGCCTTGTTCATGCGTTCGGTAGGGCCTCCGGCGCGACGCTCAACCCCAGTAAGTCGGTGGCCAAGTATTTCGGCAGCTGGAAGGCGAGGGAGGGCGTCGCAGGGGGTCTCACCCTCTGTGACGGACCTCTCAAAGTGTTGGGGGTCAACTTCCTTTCGGATGGTGCCGCCCGTTTGAACTGGGAGGAGCGGTTGGCGATCGCCAGGCGGAAGATCGGACTGTGGAAGTCCAGGTCCCTGTCCTTCCAAGGTAAGGTCTTAGCCTTAAAAGTGGATATTCTTCCCACCCTGCTCTACCTTGCACATGTGTACCCTTTGCCCCGCTTCATGCGCAGAGGCCTGACGAGAGACGTTTTCAACCTCGTCTGGGGGGGCAGGTACGAGTACGTGCGTAGGGAAGAGATGTATCTCGGAAAGGACAGTGGGGGGAGGGATGTTATTGACTTTCCTCTCAAGCTTGACTGCCTGTTCTTCTCGCAGCTCTGCGCGCGCCTGGCAGCTCCCCTCGAGCACCCCCATCAGCACTTTGTGCGTCTGTGGCTGGCTCTCCCCATGAGACGTCTGGTGGCGTCGTGGACCAACCTCGGCCCCAAGGCTGAGACCCTGCCGGCCCACTACAGCCACGCTGTCAAGTGGAGTAAGTCTTTTCCGGCAGGTGTCAAGACAGAGGCCTTGACCAAGCACAGAGCGCTTTACAGGGCTTTGCTTGGTCATAGGGATACTCGGGCCATGCTGGGCCTGGAGGAAGGCACATGGGCGAGAATCCAGCCTAAGGGTTTGGATCACAGGCTGCAGGACCTGAACTGGCAGTGCCTTCATGGTAAGCTGCCAGTCAGGGACGTCTTACATAGGCATAAGCTGACCAGACACCCCCGCTGCCCCAGGCCCGAGTGCAGCGAGGATGAGACCATCAGGCACGTGTTTTGGGACTGTGGGCATGCACAGAGAGTTTGGGGGTTGGTAGCGGGCCTGTGTGGACGTGTGGACCCGCAGCCCGGTCTGACCTACGACAAGGTGTTGAAGGGGTGGGACCCCAACCTCCATAACCCCTTCGGCCCCTGGATGTGGCTGCTGGTCAGCATTACCAAGCGAGAGCTGTGGAATGCCAGGACCGCGCTCATCCGCAGAGGGGTTCATCTGGAGGCACAAGGGGTATTCCGTAAAATCCGGGCCGACTTGGGTTTCAGGATGGAGACTGACGTCATCCAGCGGGGCTATCACGAGGCCAAGGAGAGGTGGAAGGGCCTCTTTTGGCTTTAGCCCCGTGTTGTTTAGGTGGTGACGCTCCATTCTACAGGGTGGACATGACGCACCTTTCTGGAGCACACAGAAGGTACTTTGGGATTTAGGTAAGTGTGCTTGGTTTTTGTGCGTGTGTTGTATTTCTAATATTTATTTATTTATTTTTTAAAATAATTGCATGTACAGAACTTATTGTGCACTACTGGTTGATCACTTTTAGCACGTGTTTATTAATATTAACATTATTTATAAACATTTTAACTTGTTTGATGTGCTTTGTGTTTGTGATTAACCGTATTTTATGCCCGAAGTCACAGATTTTATGTGTGTGAGGATGGTATATAACCCTGTTTTAACCCGACCCTTGTGGTTGAAGTTTGAGGTCTGCGGGTCTGTTCCTCTTTTAAGGTTTTAACTTTTTAATGACTTGCATTTGAGGTGACATTTTATTTGTATAAATGGCCATATCAATGTAATTAAAGGTTATTTGTTTGTAATTTTAATTGTTGATTGTATTGTTTATATATAGTTCTGCATATTTTGCTTGTTTAATTCTATTTTAATATATATTATTAACGTTTGGTTGTACAGGCATTGATGTGTATAACTTGGAAAATTTCAACCTTTTACATTGATGTTATGTTGCTTTATGATGAGTACTGTTTTTGCAGGAAGAGGTTGTTTTAATATTCCGTGTTGACAATGCCATGTTTTAAAAGTGTGGTTTTTATTCAATGTCTTAAATTGCTTGTGTTAATGTGTGTGCAGAACTGTTAAATAAAGTATTGGGAAAAAAAAAAAAAAAAAAAAAAAAAAAATCTGTTCTTATCAGTTTAATATCTGATACGTCCCCCATGGAGGGGACCACATATTAAACGGATTTTTGGAACAGGGAGCCGGAAGTGGGGCTTGCCCCGTCCGCTCCACGCATCGACCCGGTATTGCAGTGCTTCCGGGAATGGTGCACCTCTACTGCCCCCTGTTGTCGAAAGGCAGAACTGACTGAGTGAGTGAGTGAGTGAGTGAGTGAGTGACTAATAGACTGAGTGCTGTGAGGGGGGGGGCCCTGTGTGTGCGTGGCCCCCGTTTCCCGCCGTTTTTCTTTTTTTTTTTTTTTTTTTTTTTAAAGGAAGGTGACACACTGTTTGTGCGGTGGACAGCTGCGCTGAGGTAAGGCATGATGTCATCTTTGCCTTTTGAATTTTCCCTCATGTTTGTTAAAATGATTGCTGTCTTTTGAGAGGACAGGAGGACAGGGAGGAGTCGGGGCCCCGAGGACGGCGGCTGCGACGCCCCTGGGCATTCTACTCCGAGCGGGGGCGTCACGCAGGCCCGGCTAACGGCGACCGGCTTGGCGGCGGCCCCATATCGACTCGGGTCTCTCTTCATCCCGTATAAATCTTTCGCCTTTTACTAAAGATTTCCGTGGAGAGGGATAGCGATGAGTTCATGGTATTTTTGGAGGCTCTGTCCAAGCAGAGCTGCACTGCTGCTGTCAAAGGAAGACTGGGCCCGGCTTAGCGGCTGGCGTTAGCTGCCCGGTGGCACGGCTGTGGTCTCCCTGGATCACGCGTGGACTCGCCGGGCGACACCTGCCAGAGGGGCTGGTGAGGGCTGAGCCGCGCCAGCTCCGTCGGCATCCCGCATGCCGGCGCCCGGCGGGGCGCAATTTGTGGGTATCGCTTCTCGGCCTTTTGGCTAAGATCAAGTGGATTTTACGCTCTTTTTATCGCTTTTAAAGGACTGCGTCGGGTTTTTTAGAGGAAGGCACGGTGACCCTAATGCGTGACCAGTAGGTGGCTTGACCGCCGCTGCCACGGGGCGACCCGTGCCTTCCTTTTAGCCTTTTATCCCTGCTTTTATTTTCATTTTATTAGGCTGGGGATCCCGCAGTGGCTGGTAGCCTGCCCGCCGCCCTGTTGGGTGAACTGGTGTTTTTATTTCTTAGGTGTTTTTAATAGTTTAGCATTCCTCGGCTCATCCCGGATTGGCGGACGGCAGCAGGACCACGGCGGACGTCGGGACCACGGCGGCAGGAGGACTCTGCTCCAGGAACGACGTCGGTGGACCATCCCGGATGGCGACGGCCGGCGGTGCTGCGAGGAAGCCCTTCAGCGGGCCGTGGCTGGTAGCAGGCGGTGGCCTGCGTAATACCGCCCGGTTCTGCTGGAGGGCTGAAGGGGAGGTGGGCACCTTCCCTGACCGCCTGGCCTTCATCCGGGAGGTGGCCTTCGGGGAGCTGGGCCTCCGCATGGAGGACATCCTCTGTGTGCAGCGGAATGGACCTCACCAGTTCTTCGAGGTCACCCTGTCCACCGACGATAGTTACTCCAAGGTCCTGGAGCGGAGCAAGGAGAGGGCCCAGTACCCTCTCCTGGGTCAGTATACCATCGAGCCGCTGTGGTGGCCCGACAAGCGAGTGATAACTGTACATTGTTTCAATCCTCATATCACCGCCGAGGCCGTCCGCCAGTTCCTGAACAAGTATGTGGACCTCCTTCCTGGCCACAAGGATATTCGGGATGAGCTGGGGATCTGGACTGGACGACGCCAGTTCCAGGCCCGCCTGCGCCCGGACGCTAATGGCGCGGGCGGTTTTAGTCATCCCCCAGCCTATTTTAATGTACAGGGCAATAAGGCTTACTTGTTTTATTCCGGACAGCCTCCCTTCTGCCGACAGTGTCACAGCTTCGGACACACTCTGGAGGGATGCGCCAACCTGCGCTGCCGTAACTGCCTGGAGCCGGGGCACATGGCCAGGGACTGCAAGGGCCCCCGTCGCTGCATCCACTGCAACGGTGAGGACCATCTGGCTCGTTCCTGCCCCCAACGGAAAACGTCATACGCCGACGCTCTGTTAGGCAGCAGAGCTGTCGGCAAGGAGAGTGGTGGGGGAGCGCAAGCCCCCACGTCAGGGCAGGAACAGCCGGCGGCGGGGGCAGGAGGAGATGCCCTGGCCGAGGTGGAGGAGGCCCCAGCGACAGCGACTGCAATGCAGGAGGGGTCTCCAGTCCTGGCTCCAGGTGTCAGCAGCAGGAGGAGAAAGAGCGGCGCATCCCCCCGGAGGAGGAAGAAGAGCAGAAGGGAGGCACAACCCGACGCATCCAGCCCTCCGGCTGCCACCTTGCCAGCAGTGGCGGCCGGGGACCAAGGCCGAGAGAGTCCCCCCTCCCCGACATTGGGGGCCCCCCATCTGGTGTGGGACTTGGGACAGTCCCCTGCGCCCCCCCAGGAGTACAGTAGTGTGCAGGACAAAGCAAATGAACAGGAGTACCTGGGGGGGCTGGAACTGGGGGGCCTTTTGGGTTTGACTGAGGAGGGGGGGCAGTAATGCGGTATTGTTTTTAATGGCTGGCTTTTATTATTTTAGTGTGTTGTTTGTAATTGTATTTTACCTTTTTAACATTTCATGGCCAATTTTAATATTGTCACCTTGAATGTCAGGGGTTTGAGGAACGTTTTAAAGCGCACATCTGTTTTTAATCAGCTGGCATCTTCTCCCTTCAGCATTTGTTTTCTGCAGGAAGTCCACCTCCGGGACCAGCGGGACGAGGCTCTCTTTTCACGACAATGGAAGAGGGGTAGATCCTACTGGAGCGTAGGTGGTGTCCACTCCTCAGGCGTCGGGATCCTTTTTGGCGACCGCGCCTTTGAAGAAGTAAGATCGTTTACCGTTCTTCAAGGAAGGGTTTTGGGGGTGGACGCCACATGGAGGGGACAGCGCCTCCGGGCCATATGTGTCTACGCTCCAGTGGAGGCCTCGTCCCGTATAACTCTCTTTGAAGAGTTGTCCCCGTTCTGTGTCACAGATCGACACTTGATTTTAGGAGGGGACTTTAACATCTCGTTGGAGGGTAGACAGGATGTCAGCTCTGGGCACTTTCGCCATTTTATTCGTTCCTTTAAACTTGTTGATGGTTTTAAGATATGCAACCCCAGCATGCCGGGCTTCACCTGGCACAATAGTCGCGGAGCCAGCAGTCGCATCGACTATATTTTAGCCTCACCCCCCGTTGTTTTTAAAAAGGTGTCCCTCTCCCCACAGTGGCCCACTGACCACTTGGCAGTGGAGGCCACTGTTTCCATAGACGCCCCTGAATATGGGGGTGGCTATTGGAAAATGAACCTGCAGATCCTGGAGGAGAGCGATTTTAGACACCTTTTTTTAGATCACTTCTCCGAGTGGCAGAAGGACAAGCCTACCTTCCCCTCCGTGGCCGAATGGTGGGAGAGTGTGAAGGATAGGATCCGAACCTTCTCCATGCAGTACAGCAAGCAGCGCAGGATGGAGAAGAAATTCTCCATTCTGCAGCTGGAGAGAAGGTTGCGGGATGAATACGCCGCTCACAACAGCGGGGGCACCATCGACCACGAGCGACTGCTTGATATAAAGGGTGAGCTGAGGCGCCTGCATGCACAGGCTGCCTCGGCCCAAATGCTCCGCGACAGAATGTTCTTTTTGGAAAACAATGAAAAGTGCAATACTCATTTTTTCCAGAGAGCCAGGGAAGCCCGGGAGGAGAAGACCTTCGACTCTCTCCGGGCCTTAAACGGCGATACGGTAACAACAACATCAGACATGCTGGAGGTTGCTAAATTGTTTTATCACAATCTTTTTAAGGTTAGGGACACGGACCCGGTTGCAGGGGAGCGGTTCCTAGACAACATCTCACCTTGCCTTCCCAGTGACATTCGTGACGGCTTAGAAGCCCCCATCACCTTGGCCGAGCTGACCGCAGTGCTTGGCAAGATGAACCGCCGCAAGGTACCGGGCCTTGATGGGCTCCCGGTGGAATTTTATTCCACTTTTTGGGATGTCCTCGGGCCGGAATTACTGCAGGTTGTAGAGGACGTTCAGCGCCGGGGTTTGCTCACTAGGAGCATGAGGTCAGGGGTTCTTTCTTTGTTGCACAAGAAGGGTGATCGTGCCGACCTTGGCAACTGGAGGCCCCTGACCATGCTTTGTGTAGACACAAAGCTCATCGCAAAGACCCTTACAGAACGCCTGAAGAAGGCCATGGCTCATCTGGTTCACAGCGATCAGACGTGTGGAGTACCGGGTCGATCGGCGACGTGGAACCTCCATCTCATCCGCGACGCCATCGCCTGGGTGGAGGACAGGAACCTCCCTCTCCTGCTGGCCAGCTTGGACCAGGAGAAAGCCTTCGACCGGGTAGATCACCGCTTCCTGTTTCAAGTATTGGGTAAGTTTGGCTTTGGACCCAATTACCTGGGGTGGTTACACACTTTGTATAACGAAGTTGGGAGCCATGTTGTTATCAATGGCTTCCTGAGTGACTTGGTGCCCCAGCTGAGTGGAGTGAGGCAGGGATGTCCCCTCTCCCCCCTCCTCTACGCGCTCTATATAGAGCCACTGGCGTGCGCCATTCGCGCCCACCCCGGGGTCGATGGCCTTCTTATCCCAGGAAGTCGGGGGAAAACTGTTAAACTGACCCAGTACGCAGACGACACCACCCTTTTCGTCTGCTCGGATCAGTCTCTCGGTCATGCCATGAGCCTTGTTCATGCGTTCGGTAGGGCCTCCGGCGCGACGCTCAACCTCAGTAAGTCGGTGGCCAAGTATTTCGGCAGCTGGAAGGCGAGGGAGGGCGTCGCAGGGGGTCTCACCCTCTGTGACGGACCTCTCAAAGTGTTGGGGGTCAACTTCCTTTCGGATGGTGCCGCCCGTTTGAACTGGGAGGAGCGGTTGGCGATCGCCAGGCGGAAGATCGGACTGTGGAAGTCCAGGTCCCTGTCCTTCCAAGGTAAGGTCTTAGCCTTAAAAGTGGATATTCTTCCCACCCTGCTCTACCTTGCACATGTGTACCCTTTGCCCCGCTTCATGCGCAGAGGCCTGACGAGAGACGTTTTCAACCTCGTCTGGGGGGGCAGGTACGAGTACGTGCGTAGGGAAGTGATGTATCTCGGAAAGGACAGTGGGGGGAGGGATGTTATTGACTTTCCTCTCAAGCTTGACTGCCTGTTCTTCTCGCAGCTCTGCGCGCGCCTGGCAGCTCCCCTCGAGCACCCCCATCAGCACTTTGTGCGTCTGTGGCTGGCTCTCCCCATGAGACGTCTGGTGGCGTCGTGGACCAACCTCGGCCCCAAGGCTGAGACCCTGCCGGCCCACTACAGCCACGCTGTCAAGTGGAGTAAGTCTTTTCCGGCAGGTGTCAAGACAGAGGCCTTGACCAAGCATAGAGCGCTTTATAGGGCTTTGCTTGGTCATAGGGATACTCGGGCCATGCTGGGCCTGGAGGAAGGCACATGGGCGAGAATCCAGCCTAAGGGTTTGGATCACAGGCTGCAGGACCTGAACTGGCAGTGCCTTCATGGTAAGCTGCCAGTCAGGGACGTCTTACATAGGCATAAGCTGACCAGACACCCCCGCTGCCCCAGGCCCGAGTGCAGTGAGGATGAGACCATCAGGCACGTGTTTTGGGACTGTGGGCATGCACAGAGAGTTTGGGGGTTGGTAGCGGGCCTGTGTGGACGTGTGGACCCGCAGCCCGGTCTGACCTACGACAAGGTGTTGAAGGGGTGGGACCCCAAGCTCCATAACCCCTTCGGCCCCTGGATGTGGCTGCTGGTCAGCATTACCAAGCGAGAGCTGTGGAATGCCAGGACCGCGCTCATCCGCAGAGGGGTTCATCTGGAGGCACAAGGGGTATTCCGTAAAATCCGGGCCGACTTGGGTTTCAGGATGGAGACTGACGTCATCCAGCGGGGCTATCACGAGGCCAAGGAGAGGTGGAAGGGCCTCTTTTGGCTTTAGCCCCGTGTTGTTTAGGTGGTGACGCTCCATTCTACAGGGTGGACATGACGCACCTTTCTGGAGCACACAGAAGGTACTTTGGGATTTAGGTAAGTGTGCTTGGTTTTTGTGCGTGTGTTGTATTTCTAATATTTATTTATTTATTTTTTAAAATAATTGCATGTACAGAACTTATTGTGCACTACTGGTTGATCACTTTTAGCACGTGTTTATTAATATTAACATTATTTATAAACATTTTAACTTGTTTGATGTGCTTTGTGTTTGTGATTAACCGTATTTTATGCCCGAAGTCACAGATTTTATGTGTGTGAGGATGGTATATAACCCTGTTTTAACCCGACCCTTGTGGTTGAAGTTTGAGGTCTGCGGGTCTGTTCCTCTTTTAAGGTTTTAACTTTTTAATGACTTGCATTTGAGGTGACATTTTATTTGTATAAATGGCCATATCAATGTAATTAAAGGTTATTTGTTTGTAATTTTAATTGTTGATTGTATTGTTTATATATAGTTCTGCATATTTTGCTTGTTTAATTCTATTTTAATATATATTATTAACGTTTGGTTGTACAGGCATTGATGTGTATAACTTGGAAAATTTCAACCTTTTACATTGATGTTATGTTGCTTTATGATGAGTACTGTTTTTGCAGGAAGAGGTTGTTTTAATATTCCGTGTTGACAATGCCATGTTTTAAAAGTGTGGTTTTTATTCAATGTCTTAAATTGCTTGTGTTAATGTGTGTGCAGAACTGTTAAATAAAGTATTGGGAAAAAAAAAAAAAAAAAAAAAAAAAAAATCTGTTCTTATCAGTTTAATATCTGATACGTCCCCCATGGAGGGGACCACATATTAAACGGATTTTTGGAACAGGGAGCCGGAAGTGGGGCTTGCCCCGTCCGCTCCACGCATCGACCCGGTATTGCAGTGCTTCCGGGAATGGTGCACCTCTACTGCCCCCTGTTGTCGAAAGGCAGAACTGACTGAGTGAGTGAGTGAGTGAGTGAGTGAGTGACTAATAGACTGAGTGCTGTGAGGGGGGGGGCCCTGTGTGTGCGTGGCCCCCGTTTCCCGCCGTTTTTCTTTTTTTTTTTTTTTTTTTTTTTAAAGGAAGGTGACACACTGTTTGTGCGGTGGACAGCTGCGCTGAGGTAAGGCATGATGTCATCTTTGCCTTTTGAATTTTCCCTCATGTTTGTTAAAATGATTGCTGTCTTTTGAGAGGACAGGAGGACAGGGAGGAGTCGGGGCCCCGAGGACGGCGGCTGCGACGCCCCTGGGCATTCTACTCCGAGCGGGGGCGTCACGCAGGCCCGGCTAACGGCGACCGGCTTGGCGGCGGCCCCATATCGACTCGGGTCTCTCTTCATCCCGTATAAATCTTTCGCCTTTTACTAAAGATTTCCGTGGAGAGGGATAGCGATGAGTTCATGGTATTTTTGGAGGCTCTGTCCAAGCAGAGCTGCACTGCTGCTGTCAAAGGAAGACTGGGCCCGGCTTAGCGGCTGGCGTTAGCTGCCCGGTGGCACGGCTGTGGTCTCCCTGGATCACGCGTGGACTCGCCGGGCGACACCTGCCAGAGGGGCTGGTGAGGGCTGAGCCGCGCCAGCTCCGTCGGCATCCCGCATGCCGGCGCCCGGCGGGGCGCAATTTGTGGGTATCGCTTCTCGGCCTTTTGGCTAAGATCAAGTGGATTTTACGCTCTTTTTATCGCTTTTAAAGGACTGCGTCGGGTTTTTTAGAGGAAGGCACGGTGACCCTAATGCGTGACCAGTAGGTGGCTTGACCGCCGCTGCCACGGGGCGACCCGTGCCTTCCTTTTAGCCTTTTATCCCTGCTTTTATTTTCATTTTATTAGGCTGGGGATCCCGCAGTGGCTGGTAGCCTGCCCGCCGCCCTGTTGGGTGAACTGGTGTTTTTATTTCTTAGGTGTTTTTAATAGTTTAGCATTCCTCGGCTCATCCCGGATTGGCGGACGGCAGCAGGACCACGGCGGACGTCGGGACCACGGCGGCAGGAGGACTCTGCTCCAGGAACGACGTCGGTGGACCATCCCGGATGGCGACGGCCGGCGGTGCTGCGAGGAAGCCCTTCAGCGGGCCGTGGCTGGTAGCAGGCGGTGGCCTGCGTAATACCGCCCGGTTCTGCTGGAGGGCTGAAGGGGAGGTGGGCACCTTCCCTGACCGCCTGGCCTTCATCCGGGAGGTGGCCTTCGGGGAGCTGGGCCTCCGCATGGAGGACATCCTCTGTGTGCAGCGGAATGGACCTCACCAGTTCTTCGAGGTCACCCTGTCCACCGACGAGAGTTACTCCAAGGTCCTGGAGCGGAGCAAGGAGAGGGCCCAGTACCCTCTCCTGGGTCAGTATACCATCGAGCCGCTGTGGTGGCCCGACAAGCGAGTGATAACTGTACATTGTTTCAATCCTCATATCACCGCCGAGGCCGTCCGCCAGTTCCTGAACAAGTATGTGGACCTCCTTCCTGGCCACAAGGATATTCGGGATGAGCTGGGGATCTGGACTGGACGACGCCAGTTCCAGGCCCGCCTGCGCCCGGACGCTAATGGCGCGGGCGGTTTTAGTCATCCCCCAGCCTATTTTAATGTACAGGGCAATAAGGCTTACTTGTTTTATTCCGGACAGCCTCCCTTCTGCCGACAGTGTCACAGCTTCGGACACACTCTGGAGGGATGCGCCAACCTGCGCTGCCGTAACTGCCTGGAGCCGGGGCACATGGCCAGGGACTGCAAGGGCCCCCGTCGCTGCATCCACTGCAACGGTGAGGACCATCTGGCTCGTTCCTGCCCCCAACGGAAAACGTCATACGCCGACGCTCTGTTAGGCAGCAGAGCTGTCGGCAAGGAGAGTGGTGGGGGAGCGCAAGCCCCCACGTCAGGGCAGGAACAGCCGGCGGCGGGGGCAGGAGGAGATGCCCTGGCCGAGGTGGAGGAGGCCCCAGCGACAGCGACTGCAATGCAGGAGGGGTCTCCAGTCCTGGCTCCAGGTGTCAGCAGCAGGAGGAGAAAGAGCGGCGCATCCCCCCGGAGGAGGAAGAAGAGCAGAAGGGAGGCACAACCCGACGCATCCAGCCCTCCGGCTGCCACCTTGCCAGCAGTGGCGGCCGGGGACCAAGGCCGAGAGAGTCCCCCCTCCCCGACATTGGGGGCCCCCCATCTGGTGTGGGACTTGGGACAGTCCCCTGCGCCCCCCCAGGAGTACAGTAGTGTGCAGGACAAAGCAAATGAACAGGAGTACCTGGGGGGGCTGGAACTGGGGGGCCTTTTGGGTTTGACTGAGGAGGGGGGGCAGTAATGCGGTATTGTTTTTAATGGCTGGCTTTTATTATTTTAGTGTGTTGTTTGTAATTGTATTTTACCTTTTTAACATTTCATGGCCAATTTTAATATTGTCACCTTGAATGTCAGGGGTTTGAGGAACGTTTTAAAGCGCACATCTGTTTTTAATCAGCTGGCATCTTCTCCCTTCAGCATTTGTTTTCTGCAGGAAGTCCACCTCCGGGACCAGCGGGACGAGGCTCTCTTTTCACGACAATGGAAGAGGGGTAGATCCTACTGGAGCGTAGGTGGTGTCCACTCCTCAGGCGTCGGGATCCTTTTTGGCGACCGCGCCTTTGAAGAAGTAAGATCGTTTACCGTTCTTCAAGGAAGGGTTTTGGGGGTGGACGCCACATGGAGGGGACAGCGCCTCCGGGCCATATGTGTCTACGCTCCAGTGGAGGCCTCGTCCCGTATAACTCTCTTTGAAGAGTTGTCCCCGTTCTGTGTCACAGATCGACACTTGATTTTAGGAGGGGACTTTAACATCTCGTTGGAGGGTAGACAGGATGTCAGCTCTGGGCACTTTCGCCATTTTATTCGTTCCTTTAAACTTGTTGATGGTTTTAAGATATGCAACCCCAGCATGCCGGGCTTCACCTGGCACAATAGTCGCGGAGCCAGCAGTCGCATCGACTATATTTTAGCCTCACCCCCCGTTGTTTTTAAAAAGGTGTCCCTCTCCCCACAGTGGCCCACTGACCACTTGGCAGTGGAGGCCACTGTTTCCATAGACGCCCCTGAATATGGGGGTGGCTATTGGAAAATGAACCTGCAGATCCTGGAGGAGAGCGATTTTAGACACCTTTTTTTAGATCACTTCTCCGAGTGGCAGAAGGACAAGCCTACCTTCCCCTCCGTGGCCGAATGGTGGGAGAGTGTGAAGGATAGGATCCGAACCTTCTCCATGCAGTACAGCAAGCAGCGCAGGATGGAGAAGAAATTCTCCATTCTGCAGCTGGAGAGAAGGTTGCGGGATGAATACGCCGCTCACAACAGCGGGGGCACCATCGACCACGAGCGACTGCTTGATATAAAGGGTGAGCTGAGGCGCCTGCATGCACAGGCTGCCTCGGCCCAAATGCTCCGCGACAGAATGTTCTTTTTGGAAAACAATGAAAAGTGCAATACTCATTTTTTCCAGAGAGCCAGGGAAGCCCGGGAGGAGAAGACCTTCGACTCTCTCCGGGCCTTAAACGGCGATACGGTAACAACAACATCAGACATGCTGGAGGTTGCTAAATTGTTTTATCACAATCTTTTTAAGGTTAGGGACACGGACCCGGTTGCAGGGGAGCGGTTCCTAGACAACATCTCACCTTGCCTTCCCAGTGACATTCGTGACGGCTTAGAAGCCCCCATCACCTTGGCCGAGCTGACCGCAGTGCTTGGCAAGATGAACCGCCGCAAGGTACCGGGCCTTGATGGGCTCCCGGTGGAATTTTATTCCACTTTTTGGGATGTCCTCGGGCCGGAATTACTGCAGGTTGTAGAGGACGTTCAGCGCCGGGGTTTGCTCACTAGGAGCATGAGGTCAGGGGTTCTTTCTTTGTTGCACAAGAAGGGTGATCGTGCCGACCTTGGCAACTGGAGGCCCCTGACCATGCTTTGTGTAGACACAAAGCTCATCGCAAAGACCCTTACAGAACGCCTGAAGAAGGCCATGGCTCATCTGGTTCACAGCGATCAGACGTGTGGAGTACCGGGTCGATCGGCGACGTGGAACCTCCATCTCATCCGCGACGCCATCGCCTGGGTGGAGGACAGGAACCTCCCTCTCCTGCTGGCCAGCTTGGACCAGGAGAAAGCCTTCGACCGGGTAGATCACCGCTTCCTGTTTCAAGTATTGGGTAAGTTTGGCTTTGGACCCAATTACCTGGGGTGGTTACACACTTTGTATAACGAAGTTGGGAGCCATGTTGTTATCAATGGCTTCCTGAGTGACTTGGTGCCCCAGCTGAGTGGAGTGAGGCAGGGATGTCCCCTCTCCCCCCTCCTCTACGCGCTCTATATAGAGCCACTGGCGTGCGCCATTCGCGCCCACCCCGGGGTCGATGGCCTTCTTATCCCAGGAAGTCGGGGGAAAACTGTTAAACTGACCCAGTACGCAGACGACACCACCCTTTTCGTCTGCTCGGATCAGTCTCTCGGTCATGCCATGAGCCTTGTTCATGCGTTCGGTAGGGCCTCCGGCGCGACGCTCAACCTCAGTAAGTCGGTGGCCAAGTATTTCGGCAGCTGGAAGGCGAGGGAGGGCGTCGCAGGGGGTCTCACCCTCTGTGACGGACCTCTCAAAGTGTTGGGGGTCAACTTCCTTTCGGATGGTGCCGCCCGTTTGAACTGGGAGGAGCGGTTGGCGATCGCCAGGCGGAAGATCGGACTGTGGAAGTCCAGGTCCCTGTCCTTCCAAGGTAAGGTCTTAGCCTTAAAAGTGGATATTCTTCCCACCCTGCTCTACCTTGCACATGTGTACCCTTTGCCCCGCTTCATGCGCAGAGGCCTGACGAGAGACGTTTTCAACCTCGTCTGGGGGGGCAGGTACGAGTACGTGCGTAGGGAAGTGATGTATCTCGGAAAGGACAGTGGGGGGAGGGATGTTATTGACTTTCCTCTCAAGCTTGACTGCCTGTTCTTCTCGCAGCTCTGCGCGCGCCTGGCAGCTCCCCTCGAGCACCCCCATCAGCACTTTGTGCGTCTGTGGCTGGCTCTCCCCATGAGACGTCTGGTGGCGTCGTGGACCAACCTCGGCCCCAAGGCTGAGACCCTGCCGGCCCACTACAGCCACGCTGTCAAGTGGAGTAAGTCTTTTCCGGCAGGTGTCAAGACAGAGGCCTTGACCAAGCATAGAGCGCTTTATAGGGCTTTGCTTGGTCATAGGGATACTCGGGCCATGCTGGGCCTGGAGGAAGGCACATGGGCGAGAATCCAGCCTAAGGGTTTGGATCACAGGCTGCAGGACCTGAACTGGCAGTGCCTTCATGGTAAGCTGCCAGTCAGGGACGTCTTACATAGGCATAAGCTGACCAGACACCCCCGCTGCCCCAGGCCCGAGTGCAGTGAGGATGAGACCATCAGGCACGTGTTTTGGGACTGTGGGCATGCACAGAGAGTTTGGGGGTTGGTAGCGGGCCTGTGTGGACGTGTGGACCCGCAGCCCGGTCTGACCTACGACAAGGTGTTGAAGGGGTGGGACCCCAAGCTCCATAACCCCTTCGGCCCCTGGATGTGGCTGCTGGTCAGCATTACCAAGCGAGAGCTGTGGAATGCCAGGACCGCGCTCATCCGCAGAGGGGTTCATCTGGAGGCACAAGGGGTATTCCGTAAAATCCGGGCCGACTTGGGTTTCAGGATGGAGACTGACGTCATCCAGCGGGGCTATCACGAGGCCAAGGAGAGGTGGAAGGGCCTCTTTTGGCTTTAGCCCCGTTTCGTTTAGGTGGTGACGCTCCATTCTACAGGGTTGACGTGACGCACTTTTCTGAAGCACACAGGAGGTACTTCGGGTTTTAGGTGAGTGTGCTTTGTTGTTTTTGTGCGTGTGTTTTAACTAAAATGTTTTTAACTAACAGCATGTGCATAATCAATTAAGCATGGTTTTGGTTGATCTTTTTTAGCACTTATTTATTAATATTAATAATCATTGTATTTATTAACATCTAACATTTTACTTGTTGTGCTGTATATTAAGTGATTGACCATGTTTTATTCCCGAGGTGCTGACTTTAAGTGTTTGGAAATATGTATGACCCTGTCTCAACCTGACCCTGGCGTAGAGGTTGGAGGTCGGCGGGTGTGTTCCTCTTTTAATGGTTTTAGTTTTTAATAGGTGGCATTTATGGTGACATTTTATTTTTGTAAATGGCCATTTAATTGTAGTTGTGTTTTAATTGTTATTGTAACGTATTGGTGGTTTTATAGTTGTGTGTCTTTTTGCAGTTCTGGAGAGGTGTTGTTTAATGTTGTTTTAATAATGCTCTGTTTTGTATAGCATATATAAGTAGCACTGTGTGTTGAGAATGTTTTAGCCTTTTATAAAGTATTTATGGATATATATTTTTACTAATTTGTGAACCTAAAAGGCTGTTTTATTATGTTTTGATTACAGTGCTAATTGATGCTAATTGATGTATATATGCTTTGTGTATTGGTATGATTTTAATTGTTGTACAGAACTGTTTAATAAAGTATTGGAAAAAAAAAAAAAAAATCTGTTCTTATCAGTTTAATATCTGATACGTCCCCCATGGAGGGGACCACATATTAAACGGATTTTTGGAACAGGGAGCCGGAAGTGGGGCTTGCCCCGTCCGCTCCACGCATCAACCCGGTATTGCAGTGCTTCCGGGAATGGTGCACCTCTACTGCCCCCTGTTGTCGAAAGGCAGAACTGACTGAGTGAGTGAGTGAGTGAGTGAGTGAGTGAGTGAGTGAGTGACTAATAGACTGAGTGCTGTGAGGGGGGGGGCCCTGTGTGTGCGTGGCCCCCGTTTCCCGCTGTTTTTCTTTTTTTTTTTTTTTTTTTTTTTTTTTTTTTTTTTTTTTTAAAGGAAGGTGACACACTGTTTGTGCGGTGGACAGCTGCGCTGAGGTAAGGCATGATGTCATCTTTGCCTTTTGAATTTTCCCTCATGTTTGTTAAAATGATTGCTGTCTTTTGAGAGGACAGGAGGACAGGGAGGAGTCGGGGCCCCGAGGACGGCGGCTGCGACGCCCCTGGGCATTCTACTCCGAGCGGGGGCGTCACGCAGGCCCGGCTAACGGCGACCGGCTTGGCGGCGGCCCCATATCGACTCGGGTCTCTCTTCATCCCGTATAAATCTTTCGCCTTTTACTAAAGATTTCCGTGGAGAGGGATAGCGATGAGTTCATGGTATTTTTGGAGGCTCTGTCCAAGCAGAGCTGCACTGCTGCTGTCAAAGGAAGACTGGGCCCGGCTTAGCGGCTGGCGTTAGCTGCCCGGTGGCGCGGCTGTGGTCTCCCTGGATCACGCGTGGACTCGCCGGGCGACACCTGCCAGAGGGGCTGGTGAGGGCTGAGCCGCGCCAGCTCCGTCGGCATCCCGCATGCCGGCGCCCGGCGGGGCGCAATTTGTGGGTATCGCTTCTCGGCCTTTTGGCTAAGATCAAGTGCTTCTTTTTGGAGGGATTTTATTGCCAGGTTTTTTAGTGGAGGCAACAGCGAACCTAAAGCGTGACCAGCAGGTGGCTTGACCACCGCTGCCACGGGGCTAGCTGTTGTCTCCTTTTAGCGCTTTTTTTTATTTTGGGTAGCCCTTGCAAGCCTAACGTGCAGGTTCGGGTGGCTTGACCGCCGTTCCCGCAGGGTGAGCTTGGGGTTTTATTTCCAGCTTTTATTAGTTTAGGCACCCAGCTAGGACACGTCGACTCCCTGCCCGGCTCCCGAGGACTCTCTTGCCCACCATCGCCAGGATAACCGGGAGCCCACACAGGACCGTCGTAGTCATCCGGCATACAGCAGCCTTCAAGTGGACTCACCAGGAGGAACCGGAGAGTTTCCCGGAGAGACTGACCTTCATCCGGGAGGTGCTCTTCGGCCTCCTCGGACTCACTATGGAAGACATCATCTGTGTGCAGCGCAACCAGTCTTCAGCCTTCTTCTATGTGACTTGCACTACGGAAGAGGGCTACAAGAGGATGTTGGCTGCATGCAGCCGCTTGGAGGAAGAGCTTCGCCGGATGTTCTATGACGTGGAGCCACTGTGGAAGCTGGACCGGAGAGTGATCACCGTCCATGTCTTGGACCCCTTCGTTCCAGCTGAAGCGGTGGCTGCCTTCCTGGGCAGGTTTGTCGACGTGGTCCCTGGGCACAGGGACGTGAGAGACCAGCTGGGTGTCTGGACTGGGCGCAGGCAGTTCCGGGTGTGCCTGCGCCCCGACGCTAGCTCCCCTGACGGGTATAGCCACCCACCTGCTTATTTTATTATAGGTCGTTGCAAGGGCTACCTTTTTTACTCCGGGCAACCCACCTCCTGCCGCTTGTGCCACGGCCTGGGCCACACCGCGGACTCCTGTACCACCATGAAGTGCTGGAGATGCCTGGACGTCGGTCACCTGGCGAAGGACTGCAAGGGCCCCCTCCGGTGTAACCTGTGCAGAGGTGAGGACCATCTGGCTCGGAGCTGCCCTCAGCGCAAACCGTCCTGGGCCGACGCCGTTGCTCGGGGTTCGGCTGTGGACGGGGCCCGACAGCAGGCACTGCCGGGCTGCGCTGAGATGCACGGGGGAGCCGAGAGGGGAGCTGAGAACAGCGAGGAACAGCCCTTCGCCGGTGCCGATGGGGAGTCCACGGCCTCCAGCGCTTCGGTGGAGTCCCCTGGTAAGGGTCAAGTGGCCATGGCTGAAAAGCGCGCAACCTCTCCCTCCAGGTTTGTCCAAGAGAGACGTTTTTATGCAGGGCAGCAGGACTTTGCTAATGAATGCTCTTTTTTAGTTGCTGCCGAGTCGGGGGGGGACCTTAGTTTTAATGGGGATATTGTTGATGATGATAGTGTTTTACCTTTTTAAACATTTTAGGATTTCTGCTGTATTTATGTATTTAATACTGTTTTAACGTGTGTTGTAATGGTGTTGTAAGTTTGAAGTATTTTAGAAGTTTTATGTATGTGGTATTATATGATTGTTTTATAATATGTGTTATATATGTTGTTGTTTTATGATTGAATAGGTTATGAGTGTGATTTATATGTGTATTTCTTTTAGTGTTGAAGTTAGTTTATTATGGGTAGTGTGATAAATGTCTTTATAGTTTTATGTGTTGGTTTTAGATTGTATGCAAAAATGTTGATTAAAGATGATTTAAAAAAAAAAAAAAATCTGTTCTTATCAGTTTAATATCTGATACGTCCCCCATGGAGGGGACCACATATTAAACGGATTTTTGGAACAGGGAGCCGGAAGTGGACAGCTGCGCTGAGGTAAGGCATGATGTCATCTTTGCCTTTTGAATTTTCCCTCATGTTTGTTAAAATGATTGCTGTCTTTTGAGAGGACAGGAGGACAGGGAGGAGTCGGGGCCCCGAGGACGGCGGCTGCGACGCCCCTGGGCATTCTACTCCGAGCGGGGGCGTCACGCAGGCCCGGCTAACGGCGACCGGCTTGGCGGCGGCCCCATATCGACTCGGGTCTCTCTTCATCCCGTATAAATCTTTCGCCTTTTACTAAAGATTTCCGTGGAGAGGGATAGCGATGAGTTCATGGTATTTTTGGAGGCTCTGTCCAAGCAGAGCTGCACTGCTGCTGTCAAAGGAAGACTGGGCCCGGCTTAGCGGCTGGCGTTAGCTGCCCGGTGGCGCGGCTGTGGTCTCCCTGGATCACGCGTGGACTCGCCGGGCGACACCTGCCAGAGGGGCTGGTGAGGGCTGAGCCGCGCCAGCTCCGTCGGCATCCCGCATGCCGGCGCCCGGCGGGGCGCAATTTGTGGGTATCGCTTCTCGGCCTTTTGGCTAAGATCAAGGTTTTAAAAACTTTTGGCGTTTTTCTTAGCCGTTTTACCCGTCGTGTTTTTTAGTTTAGCGGATACCAAGGGGATCCTAATGCGTGCCCAGCAGGTGGCCTGACCGCCGCTGCCACGGGGTGAACCTTGGTATCCTGTTTTAGTGTTTTTCAGCCCTTGTTTGTTTTTATTCACTTTTATTATTTTATTTTTTAGTCTAGTTTTTAGCTCAGCTCGTCTTGGACTACGGCGGAAGGACCTCTGGAACACTGCGCCTTGCTCCACTCCGAGTGGGACGGCTGATGCCGGAGCACCCCAGCTGGAGGATGGCAGCTACGGCTCCCAGGACGGCAGTGACGGCCCCAGCGGCGGCTCCAGTGGCCGGGACGACCCCCTCCTCCGGACCGGGTCCGATGGTAGGTGGCGGTCTGCTTAACACGGCCCGGTTCCGTTGGAGGAACCTGGATGGAGAGGCCCAGTTTCACGACAGGGTCTTCTTCATCCGGGAGGTTGTCTTTGGTGTGCTGGGCTTTAAGCTGGAGGACCTGATCTGCGTCCAGAGGAACCATCCCCAGAGGTTTCTGGATGTTACCTTGGCCTCTGAGGAGGCATACCGGAGGGTGCTGGAGCAGAGCAAGTCCGACCACCCGCTCTTGAATATGTACTCGGTTGAGCCCTTGTGGTTTACGGACAAGCGGGTGGTAACGGTGCATGTGTTCAATCCTTACGTGTTGGCGGAGGCCGTCTGCCATTTCCTCACTAAACACGTTGAGGTTTTACCAGGATACAGAGACGTCCGGGACGAGCTGGGTGTGTGGAATGGGCGCCGCCAGTTTCAGGTGCGACTGCGGCCGGATGGAAAGGGGGGATATCTTCATCCCCCAGCCTACTTTTCCATCGTGCCCAACAGGGGGTACCTGTTCTACACTGGTCAGCCTACCTTCTGCCGGTCGTGCCAGGGCCATGGACACAAGGCGGAGGACTGCCCGGACCTTAAGTGCCGTAACTGCCTTGAGCCCGGGCACATGGCTAAGGACTGTAAGGGCCCCCAACGTTGCCGCCACTGTAGCAGCGAGGAGCACCTGGCCCGTGTCTGCCCCCAGCGCTCCTATGCGGGCGTTCTGGCGGGTGGTGGGCAGGTGAGGCGGGTGCCGGACCGGGAGCTGCTCCCTGCCCCAAAGCCAGGGGGGCCTCAGGAGAGGTCAGTGGGGGCCCAGGAAGAAGTGGCCAGGTCCCCAGTGAAGACCCCGTTGGGGGCTGAGGGGCCCCGGGCTCAGGCTGGGCAGTCCCCGCAGGCCCGGGCCGGGGTCACCAAAAGGAAGAAGAAGGGTGACCCCAAGGACAAAACTAAGAAGACGAGGAAGGAAGCAGAGGAGGCAACAGGTACCCCCAAGGAGGCGGCGCCCCCAGCTGAGGCCCCTGTACAGGTCGTATCGCCCCCCGCCCCCAAAACAGAAGATATAAGTTGGAATTTGTCAATGTTGTCCCCAGCCCTTCCCCAGGAGGACATTACCTTTTCGGGCCTGGAGGTTTCACCAAACGACCAGGCCTACCTGGAGGACTCCATGCTGGGGAAAATTCTGGGCATGAGTGGGGAGGGGGAACAGGGGTCTTAATAGCTGGTTTTAGGGTTTATAGTTTTTAAAATTTTTTATGGTTTTAATGTCTTATTGTTTTATTCTTCTTTTAATCCCCCCATGGCTGGTTTTAAAATTTTTACTGTTAACGTCAGAGGGTTGAGGAACCCAGTCAAAAGGGCCGCGGTCTTTGATGAACTGACATCCTCCCCTTTCAATCTCTGTTTCTTGCAGGAAGTCCACCTCAGGGACCAGCGGGACGTGGCTCTTTTCTCACAAGCGTGGAAGAGGGGTAAGTCCTGCTGGAGCGTTGGTGGTGTCCATTCTTCAGGCGTCGGCATCCTTTTTGGTGACCGGGCCTTTGAGAATGTGAGTACCTTCACTGTAGTGCAGGGAAGGGTTTTGGGAGTGGACGCCACCTGGAGAGGTCAGCACATCCGGGCGATGTGCGTTTACGCTCCAGTGGAGGCCTCGTCCCGCATTGCGCTTTTTGAGGAGCTGGCCCAGTTTTGTGTCACTAATAGACACATAATTTTAGGAGGGGACTTCAATACTTTTTTAGAAGGGAAAGGGGATGTCAGCACTAAACATTTTAGGAATTTGATCCGCAGCCTCAACCTCTCTGATGGTTTTAAAACGTGCAACCCCACAGATCCGGGCCATACCTGGCACAACAGTCGTGGGGCCAGCAGCCGTATTGATTATATTTTAGCTTCGCCCTCTGTTGTTTTTAGGAAGGTTTTGAGGTCTCCACGGTGGTACTCGGACCATACATCGGTCGAGGCCACAGTTTCCATTGACGCCCCTACCTTCGGGAGGGGCTATTGGAAGCTGAACGTGGAGATCTTAGAAGAGAGAGACTTTAGGTCTCTCTTCCTGGATCATTTTACTGCGTGGCGGGGCTGTAAGGCAGCCTACGTCTCCACGGCCGCATGGTGGGAGAGCGTAAAACAGAGGGTTAGAGCTCTAGCTATCCACTATTGCGGCCAGCGTAAAGCTAAAAGGCTTTACGAAATCCAACGGCTAGAGACCAGGCTGCAGAGGGAGTATGCCCGCCACAACAACGGAGGGGCTTTTAACTTTGAGGAGGTGCAGGCAGCCAAAGCTAAGCTGAGGGGCCTGCACGAGCAATCGGCTGCGGCCTCCTTGTTTTGGGCCAGGGCTTTGGAAAGGGAGGAGAATGAGAAATGTACAGCCTTCTTCTTTAATAAGGTGAAACTGGCCCGTGAGGAAAAGTGTTTCACTGCCCTCCGGGACCAAGGAGGCAACCTGGTCTCCGATTCGGCCCGGATGCTGGAGGTTGCTAAATGTTTTTACGGTGACCTTTTTAAGAAAAGGGAGACCGAACCTGAGCTAGGGGAGCAGTTTTTATCTAAACTCAAACCTAGTCTTCCCAGTGAGGCAAGGGACAGCTTAGATGCCCCCTTCACTCTAGCCGAGCTGACTGAGGTGCTAGGCAAAATGAACCGGCGCAAAGTTCCTGGTCTCGATGGACTCCCCGTGGAATTCTATTCCACGTTTTGGGAAGTCCTCGGGCCGGAGCTGCTAGAAGTGGCTGAGGACGTGCAGCGTCAGGGCATGCTCACCAAGAGCATGCGGTCAGGGGTCTTGTCTTTGTTGTACAAGAAGGGCGATCGTGCCGAACTTGGCAACTGGAGACCCCTGACAATGCTTTGCGTAGATGCAAAGATCATAGCAAAGACCCTAACTGAGCGCCTAAAAAAGGCCATGACCCACCTGGTCCATAGTGACCAGACTTGCGGGGTCCCGGGTCGATCTGCGACTTGGAATTTACATTTAATTCGGGACGCGATCGCCTGGGCTGAGGACAGGAATGTCCCTCTGGCACTCGTTAGCTTGGACCAGGAGAAGGCGTTTGACCGAGTGGACCACTGCTTCCTGTTTGGGGTATTGAGCAGGCTAGGTTTTGGGCCTAAGTTCTTGGGATGGGTTCATGCGCTTTATACTGAGGTTGGTAGCCATGTGTCGATTAATGGTTCCCTCAGTGATTGGGTTCCCCAGTCAAGTGGAGTGAGGCAGGGTTGCCCTCTCTCCCCCCTCCTCTACGCTCTATATATAGAGCCGTTGGCGAGCGCCATCCGTGCCCATCCAGGTATCAACGGCCTGATCCTGCCAGGGAGTGGGGGCCTGACGGTAAAGCTGGCCCAGTACGCAGACGATACCACTCTGTTTGTGTGCTCGGACCATGCGCTCGGTCACGCCCTGGGCTTGGTGCAGGCGTTCGGGAAGGCCTCCGGGGCTGCACTTAACCTTAGCAAGTCGGTGGTCAAGTACTTTGGCAGCTGGAAGGCGAGAGAGGACGTCCCGGGGGGGCTCACTCTCTGCGGCGGCCCTCTCAAGGTGTTGGGGGTTAACTTTCTTTCGAAAGGTGCTGCCCGGGTAAACTGGGAAGAGCGTTTGACGATCGCCAGGCGGAAGATGGGGATGTGGAAGGCCAGGTCCCTGTCCTTCCTGGGTAAGGTTCTCGCCTTGAATGTTGATATCCTTCCCACCCTCCTCTACCTCGCCCATGTGTTCCCCATGCCCCGCTTCATGCGGAGAGGCTTAACTAAGGATGTGTTTAACCTTGTTTGGGGCGGCAGGTATGAGTATGTGAGGAGGGAAGTGATGTACCTTGGAAAGGACAGTGGGGGGAGGGATGTTCCTGACTTCCCTCTCAAGCTTGACTGCCTGTTCTTCTCCCAGATCTGTGCACGTCTGGTGGCTCCCCTAGAACACCCCCACCAGTATTTTGTTCACTTGTGGCTGGCCCTGCCCATGAGACGTCTGTTGACGTCGTGGTCCAACGCCGGGCCCAAGGCGGAGACGCTGCCGACCCACTATCACCATGCTATTAAGTGGAGTAAGTCTCTTCCGGCAGGTCTCCCCCCAGGGACCCTCACCAGGCACCGAGCCCTGTATCGGGCTGTGCTGGTGAAGAGGGGAACCCGTGCTGTGCTGGGCCTGGAGAAGGACACCTGGACCAGGATCCAGCCCAAGGGGTTGGATAACCGGCTGCAGGACCTGAACTGGCAGTGTGTGCATGGTAAGCTGCCGGTCAGGGATGTACTGTACAGGCACAAGCTGACCAGACACTCAGGCTGCCCACGTCCCGAGTGCTCAGAGGAGGAGACCCTCAGGCACGCCTTTTGGGACTGTGGGTATGCCAGGGAGGTCTGGAGATCAGTGCAAGGCCTGTGCAGGAAACTAGACCCGCAGTTTGTGTTGTCCTACGATAAGGTGATGATGGGGTGGCCCCAAGGTCCTCAGACTCCCTTCCCGCCCCGGATGTGGCTGCTGATCAGCATGACCAAACGTGAACTTTGGAATGCAAGGTCGGCACTCATCCATAAAGGGGCAGATTTGAGGGCCTGGGGATTATATCGAAAGATTGTGGCGGACTTGGATTTCAGGATGGAGCGGGACATCATCCAGTGGGGCTACCACGAGGCCAAGGAAAGGTGGAAGGGCCTTCTGCGGCCATAGCCCCACTAACATCTTGGTGAGTACGAGCTCCATCCAGGAAGGTCGGTGTGGCACGTGAGTTGTGAACGCACGCACCTTATACTGTGCCTTTCTTGGTGGTGCGTTAATGTTTTTTTTCAGTGTCACACCATAAAGTTCACAAGGATCGGAAACCCTTTGCAATGGGATTTTAAGCCTGGGGGTGATTTTGAAAATAACCACTGACACTCAATGGTTTTTGATTAATATTTGCTTATTTATTGAATGTCTGGTGTGGTTTATGTATTTTATATTTAAATTTTAAACTCTGATATGGGCTGAATTTTAACGGTGTGTTAATGTCTTGTTTGAAATCCTTTTAAGGAGATTATAATTGTAATATTTTATTGATTGAAATAAAAATTGTAATTGAATTTGAAATAGCCGGAATGATGAGTGAAGGTTGGCCGAGTTGATGAAGCGACGGGTATCCAACTCTGACTGGTACAAGAAAAAAAAAAAAAAAAAAATCTGTTCTTATCAGTTTAATATCTGATACGTCCCCCATGGAGGGGACCACATATTAAACGGATTTTTGGAACAGGGAGCCGGAAGTGGGGCTTGCCCCGTCCGCTCCACGCATCGACCCGGTATTGCAGTGCTTCCGGGAATGGTGCACCTCTACTGCCCCCTGTTGTCGAAAGGCAGAACTGACTGAGTGAGTGAGTGAGTGAGTGAGTGAGTGAGTGACTAATAGACTGAGTGCTGTGAGGGGGGGGGCCCTGTGTGTGCGTGGCCCCCGTTTCCCGCCGTTTTTTTTTTTTTTTTTTTAACGGAAGGTGACACACTTTGTGCGGTGGACAGCTGCGCTGAGGTAAGGCATGATGTCATCTTTGCCTTTTGAATTTTCCCTCATGTTTGTTAAAATGATTGCTGTCTTTTGAGAGGACAGGAGGACAGGGAGGAGTCGGGGCCCCGAGGACGGCGGCTGCGACGCCCCTGGGCATTCTACTCCGAGCGGGGGCGTCACGCAGGCCCGGCTAACGGCGACCGGCTTGGCGGCGGCCCCATATCGACTCGGGTCTCTCTTCATCCCGTATAAATCTTTCGCCTTTTACTAAAGATTTCCGTGGAGAGGGATAGCGATGAGTTCATGGTATTTTTGGAGGCTCTGTCCAAGCAGAGCTGCACTGCTGCTGTCAAAGGAAGACTGGGCCCGGCTTAGCGGCTGGCGTTAGCTGCCCGGTGGCGCGGCTGTGGTCTCCCTGGATCACGCGTGGACTCGCCGGGCGACACCTGCCAGAGGGGCTGGTGAGGGCTGAGCCGCGCCAGCTCCGTCGGCATCCCGCATGCCGGCGCCCGGCGGGGCGCAATTTGTGGGTATCGCTTCTCGGCCTTTTGGCTAAGATCAAGTGGATTTTACGCTCTTTTTATCGCTTTTAAAGGACTGCGTCGGGTTTTTTAGAGGAAGGCACGGTGACCCTAATGCGTGACCAGTAGGTGGCTTGACCGCCGCTGCCACGGGGCGACCCGTGCCTTCCTTTTAGCCTTTTATCCCTGCTTTTATTTTCGTTTTTATTAGGCTGGGGATCCCGCAGTGGCTGGTGGCCTGCCCGCCGCCCTGTTGGGTGAACTGGTGTTTTTATTTCTTAGGTGTTTTTAATAGTTTAGCATTCCTCGGCTCATCCCGGATTGGCGGACGGCAGCAGGACCACGGCGGACGTCGGGACCACGGCGGCAGGAGGACTCTGCTCCAGGAACGACGTCGGTGGACCATCCCGGATGGCGACGGCCGGCGGTGCTGCGAGGAAGCCCTTCAGCGGGCCGTGGCTGGTAGCAGGCGGTGGCCTGCGTAATACCGCCCGGTTCTGCTGGAGGGCTGAAGGGGAGGTGGGCACCTTCCCTGACCGCCTGGCCTTCATCCGGGAGGTGGCCTTCGGGGAGCTGGGCCTCCGCATGGAGGACATCCTCTGTGTGCAGCGGAATGGACCTCACCAGTTCTTCGAGGTCACCCTGTCCACCGACGAGAGTTACTCCAAGGTCCTGGAGCGGAGCAAGGAGAGGGCCCAGTACCCTCTCCTGGGTCAGTATACCATCGAGCCGCTGTGGTGGCCCGACAAGCGAGTGATAACTGTACATTGTTTCAATCCTCATATCACCGCCGAGGCCGTCCGCCAGTTCCTGAACAAGTATGTGGACCTCCTTCCTGGCCACAAGGATATTCGGGATGAGCTGGGGATCTGGACTGGACGACGCCAGTTCCAGGCCCGCCTGCGCCCGGACGCTAATGGCGCGGGCGGTTTTAGTCATCCCCCAGCCTATTTTAATGTACAGGGCAATAAGGCTTACTTGTTTTATTCCGGACAGCCTCCCTTCTGCCGACAGTGTCACAGCTTCGGACAAACTCTGGAGGGATGCGCCAACCTGCGCTGCCGTAACTGCCTGGAGCCGGGGCACATGGCCAGGGACTGCAAGGGCCCCCGTCGCTGCATCCACTGCAACGGTGAGGACCATCTGGCTCGTTCCTGCCCCCAACGGAAAACGTCATACGCCGACGCTCTGTTAGGCAGCAGAGCTGTCGGCAAGGAGAGTGGTGGGGGAGCGCAAGCCCCCACGTCAGGGCAGGAACAGCCGGCGGCGGGGGCAGGAGGAGATGCCCTGGCCGAGGTGGAGGAGGCCCCAGCGACAGCGACTGCAATGCAGGAGGGGTCTCCAGTCCTGGCTCCAGGTGTCAGCAGCAGGAGGAGAAAGAGCGGCGCATCCCCCCGGAGGAGGAAGAAGAGCAGAAGGGAGGCACAACCCGACGCATCCAGCCCTCCGGCTGCCACCTTGCCAGCAGTGGCGGCCGGGGACCAAGGCCGAGAGAGTCCCCCCTCCCCGACATTGGGGGCCCCCCATCTGGTGTGGGACTTGGGACAGTCCCCTGCGCCCCCCCAGGAGTACAGTAGTGTGCAGGACAAAGCAAATGAACAGGAGTACCTGGGGGGGCTGGAACTGGGGGGCCTTTTGGGTTTGACTGAGGAGGGGGGGCAGTAATGCGGTATTGTTTTTAATGGCTGGCTTTTATTATTTTAGTGTGTTGTTTGTAATTGTATTTTACCTTTTTAACATTTCATGGCCAATTTTAATATTGTCACCTTGAATGTCAGGGGTTTGAGGAACGTTTTAAAGCGCACATCTGTTTTTAATCAGCTGGCATCTTCTCCCTTCAGCATTTGTTTTCTGCAGGAAGTCCACCTCCGGGACCAGCGGGACGAGGCTCTCTTTTCACGACAATGGAAGAGGGGTAGATCCTACTGGAGCGTAGGTGGTGTCCACTCCTCAGGCGTCGGGATCCTTTTTGGCGACCGCGCCTTTGAAGAAGTAAGATCGTTTACCGTTCTTCAAGGAAGGGTTTTGGGGGTGGACGCCACATGGAGGGGACAGCGCCTCCGGGCCATATGTGTCTACGCTCCAGTGGAGGCCTCGTCCCGTATAACTCTCTTTGAAGAGTTGTCCCCGTTCTGTGTCACAGATCGACACTTGATTTTAGGAGGGGACTTTAACATCTCGTTGGAGGGTAGACAGGATGTCAGCTCTGGGCACTTTCGCCATTTTATTCGTTCCTTTAAACTTGTTGATGGTTTTAAGATATGCAACCCCAGCATGCCGGGCTTTACCTGGCACAATAGTCGCGGAGCCAGCAGTCGCATCGACTATATTTTAGCCTCACCCCCCGTTGTTTTTAAAAAGGTGTCCCTCTCCCCACAGTGGCCCACTGACCACTTGGCAGTGGAGGCCACTGTTTCCATAGACGCCCCTGAATATGGGGGTGGCTATTGGAAAATGAACCTGCAGATCCTGGAGGAGAGCGATTTTAGACACCTTTTTTTAGATCACTTCTCCGAGTGGCAGAAGGACAAGCCTACCTTCCCCTCCGTGGCCGAATGGTGGGAGAGTGTGAAGGATAGGATCCGAACCTTCTCCATGCAGTACAGCAAGCAGCGCAGGATGGAGAAGAAATTCTCCATTCTGCAGCTGGAGAGAAGGTTGCGGGATGAATACGCCGCTCACAACAGCGGGGGCACCATCGACCACGAGCGACTGCTTGATATAAAGGGTGAGCTGAGGCGCCTGCATGCACAGGCTGCCTCGGCCCAAATGCTCCGCGACAGAATGTTCTTTTTGGAAAACAATGAAAAGTGCAATACTCATTTTTTCCAGAGAGCCAGGGAAGCCCGGGAGGAGAAGACCTTCGACTCTCTCCGGGCCTTAAACGGCGATACGGTAACAACAACATCAGACATGCTGGAGGTTGCTAAATTGTTTTATCACAATCTTTTTAAGGTTAGGGACACGGACCCGGTTGCAGGGGAGCGGTTCCTAGACAACATCTCACCTTGCCTTCCCAGTGACATTCGTGACGGCTTAGAAGCCCCCATCACCTTGGCCGAGCTGACCGCAGTGCTTGGCAAGATGAACCGCCGCAAGGTACCGGGCCTTGATGGGCTCCCGGTGGAATTTTATTCCACTTTTTGGGATGTCCTCGGGCCGGAATTACTGCAGGTTGTAGAGGACGTTCAGCGCCGGGGTTTGCTCACTAGGAGCATGAGGTCAGGGGTTCTTTCTTTGTTGCACAAGAAGGGTGATCGTGCCGACCTTGGCAACTGGAGGCCCCTGACCATGCTTTGTGTAGACACAAAGCTCATCACAAAGACCCTTACAGAACGCCTGAAGAAGGCCATGGCTCATCTGGTTCACAGCGATCAGACGTGTGGAGTACCGGGTCGATCGGCGACGTGGAACCTCCATCTCATCCGCGACGCCATCGCCTGGGTGGAGGACAGGAACCTCCCTCTCCTGCTGGCCAGCTTGGACCAGGAGAAAGCCTTCGACCGGGTAGATCACCGCTTCCTGTTTCAAGTATTGGGTAAGTTTGGCTTTGGACCCAATTACCTGGGGTGGTTACACACTTTGTATAACGAAGTTGGGAGCCATGTTGTTATCAATGGCTTCCTGAGTGACTTGGTGCCCCAGCTGAGTGGAGTGAGGCAGGGATGTCCCCTCTCCCCCCTCCTCTACGCGCTCTATATAGAGCCACTGGCGTGCGCCATTCGCGCCCACCCCGGGGTCGATGGCCTTCTTATCCCAGGAAGTCGGGGGAAAACTGTTAAACTGACCCAGTACGCAGACGACACCACCCTTTTCGTCTGCTCGGATCAGTCTCTCGGTCATGCCATGAGCCTTGTTCATGCGTTCGGTAGGGCCTCCGGCGCGACGCTCAACCTCAGTAAGTCGGTGGCCAAGTATTTCGGCAGCTGGAAGGCGAGGGAGGGCGTCGCAGGGGGTCTCACCCTCTGTGACGGACCTCTCAAAGTGTTGGGGGTCAACTTCCTTTCGGATGGTGCCGCCCGTTTGAACTGGGAGGAGCGGTTGGCGATCGCCAGGCGGAAGATCGGACTGTGGAAGTCCAGGTCCCTGTCCTTCCAAGGTAAGGTCTTAGCCTTAAAAGTGGATATTCTTCCCACCCTGCTCTACCTTGCACATGTGTACCCTTTGCCCCGCTTCATGCGCAGAGGCCTGACGAGAGACGTTTTCAACCTCGTCTGGGGGGGCAGGTACGAGTACGTGCGTAGGGAAGTGATGTATCTCGGAAAGGACAGTGGGGGGAGGGATGTTATTGACTTTCCTCTCAAGCTTGACTGCCTGTTCTTCTCGCAGCTCTGCGCGCGCCTGGCAGCTCCCCTCGAGCACCCCCATCAGCACTTTGTGCGTCTGTGGCTGGCTCTCCCCATGAGACGTCTGGTGGCGTCGTGGACCAACCTCGGCCCCAAGGCTGAGACCCTGCCGGCCCACTACAGCCACGCTGTCAAGTGGAGTAAGTCTTTTCCGGCAGGTGTCAAGACAGAGGCCTTGACCAAGCATAGAGCGCTTTATAGGGCTTTGCTTGGTCATAGGGATACTCGGGCCATGCTGGGCCTGGAGGAAGGCACATGGGCGAGAATCCAGCCTAAGGGTTTGGATCACAGGCTGCAGGACCTGAACTGGCAGTGCCTTCATGGTAAGCTGCCAGTCAGGGACGTCTTACATAGGCATAAGCTGACCAGACACCCCCGCTGCCCCAGGCCCGAGTGCAGTGAGGATGAGACCATCAGGCACGTGTTTTGGGACTGTGGGCATGCACAGAGAGTTTGGGGGTTGGTAGCGGGCCTGTGTGGACGTGTGGACCCGCAGCCCGGTCTGACCTACGACAAGGTGTTGAAGGGGTGGGACCCCAAGCTCCATAACCCCTTCGGCCCCTGGATGTGGCTGCTGGTCAGCATTACCAAGCGAGAGCTGTGGAATGCCAGGACCGCGCTCATCCGCAGAGGGGTTCATCTGGAGGCACAAGGGGTATTCCGTAAAATCCGGGCCGACTTGGGTTTCAGGATGGAGACTGACGTCATCCAGCGGGGCTATCACGAGGCCAAGGAGAGGTGGAAGGGCCTCTTTTGGCTTTAGCCCCGTTTCGTTTAGGTGGTGACGCTCCATTCTACAGGGTTGACGTGACGCACTTTTCTGAAGCACACAGGAGGTACTTCGGGTTTTAGGTGAGTGTGCTTTGTTGTTTTTGTGCGTGTGTTTTAACTAAAATGTTTTTAACTAACAGCATGTGCATAATCAATTAAGCATGGTTTTGGTTGATCTTTTTTAGCACTTATTTATTAATATTAATAATCATTGTATTTATTAACATCTAACATTTTACTTGTTGTGCTGTATATTAAGTGATTGACCATGTTTTATTCCCGAGGTGCTGACTTTAAGTGTTTGGAAATATGTATGACCCTGTCTCAACCTGACCCTGGCGTAGAGGTTGGAGGTCGGCGGGTGTGTTCCTCTTTTAATGGTTTTAGTTTTTAATAGGTGGCATTTATGGTGACATTTTATTTTTGTAAATGGCCATTTAATTGTAGTTGTGTTTTAATTGTTATTGTAACGTATTGGTGGTTTTATAGTTGTGTGTCTTTTTGCAGTTCTGGAGAGGTGTTGTTTAATGTTGTTTTAATAATGCTCTGTTTTGTATAGCATATATAAGTAGCACTGTGTGTTGAGAATGTTTTAGCCTTTTATAAAGTATTTATGGATATATATTTTTACTAATTTGTGAACCTAAAAGGCTGTTTTATTATGTTTTGATTACAGTGCTAATTGATGCTAATTGATGTATATATGCTTTGTGTATTGGTATGATTTTAATTGTTGTACAGAACTGTTTAATAAAGTATTGGAAAAAAAAAAAAAAAATCTGTTCTTATCAGTTTAATATCTGATACGTCCCCCATGGAGGGGACCACATATTAAACGGATTTTTGGAACAGGGAGCCGGAAGTGGGGCTTGCCCCGTCCGCTCCACGCATCGACCCGGTATTGCAGTGCTTCCGGGAATGGTGCACCTCTACTGCCCCCTGTTGTCGAAAGGCAGAAGTGAGTGAGTGAGTGAGTGAGTGAGTGAGTGAGTGACTAATAGACTGAGTGCTGTGAGGGGGGGGGCCCTGTGTGTGCGTGGCCCCCGTTTCCCGCCGTTTTTCTTTTTTTTTTTTTTAAAGGAAGGTGACACACTGTTTGTGCGGTGGACAGCTGCGCTGAGGTAAGGCATGATGTCATCTTTGCCTTTTGAATTTTCCCTCATGTTTGTTAAAATGATTGCTGTCTTTTGAGAGGACAGGAGGACAGGGAGGAGTCGGGGCCCCGAGGACGGCGGCTGCGACGCCCCTGGGCATTCTACTCCGAGCGGGGGCGTCACGCAGGCCCGGCTAACGGCGACCGGCTTGGCGGCGGCCCCATATCGACTCGGGTCTCTCTTCATCCCGTATAAATCTTTCGCCTTTTACTAAAGATTTCCGTGGAGAGGGATAGCGATGAGTTCATGGTATTTTTGGAGGCTCTGTCCAAGCAGAGCTGCACTGCTGCTGTCAAAGGAAGACTGGGCCCGGCTTAGCGGCTGGCGTTAGCTGCCCGGTGGCGCGGCTGTGGTCTCCCTGGATCACGCGTGGACTCGCCGGGCGACACCTGCCAGAGGGGCTGGTGAGGGCTGAGCCGCGCCAGCTCCGTCGGCATCCCGCATGCCGGCGCCCGGCGGGGCGCAATTTGTGGGTATCGCTTCTCGGCCTTTTGGCTAAGATCAAGTGCTTCTTTTTGGAGGGATTTTATTGCCAGGTTTTTTAGTGGAGGCAACAGCGAACCTAAAGCGTGACCAGCAGGTGGCTTGACCGCCGCTGCCACGGGGCTAGCTGTTGTCTCCTTTTAGCACTTTTTTTTATTTTGGGTAGCCCTTGCAAGCCTAACGTGCAGGTTCGGGTGGCTTGACCGCCGTTCCCGCAGGGTGAGCTTGGGGTTTTATTTCCAGCTTTTATTAGTTTAGGCACCCAGCTAGGACACGTCGACTCCCTGCCCGGCTCCCGAGGACTCTCTTGCCCACCATCGCCAGGATAACCGGGAGCCCACACAGGACCGTCGTAGTCATCCGGCATACAGCAGCCTTCAAGTGGACTCACCAGGAGGAACCGGAGAGTTTCCCGGAGAGACTGACCTTCATCCGGGAGGTGCTCTTCGGCCTCCTCGGACTCACTATGGAAGACATCATCTGTGTGCAGCGCAACCAGTCTTCAGCCTTCTTCTATGTGACTTGCACTACGGAAGAGGGCTACAAGAGGATGTTGGCTGCATGCAGCCGCTTGGAGGAAGAGCTTCGCCGGATGTTCTATGACGTGGAGCCACTGTGGAAGCTGGACCGGAGAGTGATCACCGTCCATGTCTTGGACCCCTTCGTTCCAGCTGAAGCGGTGGCTGCCTTCCTGGGCAGGTTTGTCGACGTGGTCCCTGGGCACAGGGACGTGAGAGACCAGCTGGGTGTCTGGACTGGGCGCAGGCAGTTCCGGGTGTGCCTGCGCCCCGACGCTAGCTCCCCTGACGGGTATAGCCACCCACCTGCTTATTTTATTATAGGTCGTTGCAAGGGCTACCTTTTTTACTCCGGGCAACCCTCCTCCTGCCGCTTGTGCCACGGCCTGGGCCACACCGCGGACTCCTGTACCACCATGAAGTGCTGGAGATGCCTGGACGTCGGTCACCTGGCGAAGGACTGCAAGGGCCCCCTCCGGTGTAACCTGTGCAGAGGTGAGGACCATCTGGCTCGGAGCTGCCCTCAGCGCAAACCGTCCTGGGCCGACGCCGTTGCTCGGGGTTCGGCTGTGGACGGGGCCCGACAGCAGGCACTGCCGGGCTGCGCTGAGATGCACGGGGGAGCCGAGAGGGGAGCTGAGAACAGCGAGGAACAGCCCTTCGCCGGTGCCGATGGGGAGTCCACGGCCTCCAGCGCTTCGGTGGAGTCCCCTGGTAAGGGTCAAGTGGCCATGGCTGAAAAGCGCGCAACCTCTCCCTCCAGGTTTGTCCAATGCAGGAGGAGGAAGAAGGCCCGGAGGAACGAGGACACTGCTTTAGGCCGAGAAGCGATCTTCCCCTTAGAGCAAATGGATTTGCAAAGTGTTTTGGTCTCCCCCCAAGAGAGACGTTTTTATGCAGGGCAGCAGGACTTTGCTAATGAATGCTCTTTTTTAGTTGCTGCCGAGTCGGGGGGGGACCTTAGTTTTAATGGGGATATTGTTGATGATGATAGTGTTTTACCTTTTTAAACATTTTAGGATTTCTGCTGTATTTATGTATTTAATACTGTTTTAACGTGTGTTGTAATGGTGTTGTAAGTTTGAAGTATTTTAGAAGTTTTATGTATGTGGTATTATATGATTGTTTTATAATATGTGTTATATATGTTGTTGTTTTATGATTGAATAGGTTATGAGTGTGATTTATATGTGTATTTCTTTTAGTGTTGAAGTTAGTTTATTATGGGTAGTGTGATAAATGTCTTTATAGTTTTATGTGTTGGTTTTAGATTGTATGCAGAAATGTTGATTAAAGATGATTTAAAAAAAAAAAAAAATCTGTTCTTATCAGTTTAATATCTGATACGTCCCCCATGGAGGGGACCACATATTAAACGGATTTTTGGAACAGGGAGCCGGAAGTGGACAGCTGCGCTGAGGTAAGGCATGATGTCATCTTTGCCTTTTGAATTTTCCCTCATGTTTGTTAAAATGATTGCTGTCTTTTGAGAGGACAGGAGGACAGGGAGGAGTCAGGGCCCCGAGGACGGCGGCTGCGACGCCCCTGGGCATTCTACTCCGAGCGGGGGCGTCACGCAGGCCCGGCTAACGGCGACCGGCTTGGCGGCGGCCCCATATCGACTCGGGTCTCTCTTCATCCCGTATAACTCTTTCGCCTTTTACTAAAGATTTACGTGGAGAGGGATAGCGATGAGTTCATGGTATTTTTGGAGGCTCTGTCCAAGCAGAGCTGCACTGCTGCTGTCAAAGGAAGACTGGGCCCGGCTTAGCGGCTGGCGTTAGCTGCCCGGTGGCGCGGCTGTGGTCTCCCTGGATCACGCGTGGACTCGCCGGGCGACACCTGCCAGAGGGGCTGGTGAGGGCTGAGCCGCGCCAGCTCCGTCGGCATCCCGCATGCCGGCGCCCGGCGGGGCGCAATTTGTGGGTATCGCTTCTCGGCCTTTTGGCTAAGATCAAGGTTTTAAAAACTTTTGGCGTTTTTCTTAGCCGTTTTACCCGTCGTGTTTTTTAGTTTAGCGGATACCAAGGGGATCCTAATGCGTGCCCAGCAGGTGGCCTGACCGCCGCTGCCACGGGGTGAACCTTGGTATCCTGTTTTAGTGTTTTTCAGCCCTTGTTTGTTTTTATTCACTTTTATTATTTTATTTTTTAGTCTAGTTTTTAGCTCAGCTCGTCTTGGACTACGGCGGAAGGACCTCTGGAACACTGCGCCTTGCTCCACTCCGAGTGGGACGGCTGATGCCGGAGCACCCCAGCTGGAGGATGGCAGCTACGGCTCCCAGGACGGCAGTGACGGCCCCAGCGGCGGCTCCAGTGGCCGGGACGACCCCCTCCTCCGGACCGGGTCCGATGGTAGGTGGCGGTCTGCTTAACACGGCCCGGTTCCGTTGGAGGAACCTGGATGGAGAGGCCCAGTTTCACGACAGGGTCTTCTTCATCCGGGAGGTTGTCTTTGGTGTGCTGGGCTTTAAGCTGGAGGACCTGATCTGCGTCCAGAGGAACCATCCCCAGAGGTTTCTGGATGTTACCTTGGCCTCTGAGGAGGCATACCGGAGGGTGCTGGAGCAGAGCAAGTCCGACCACCCGCTCTTGAATATGTACTCGGTTGAGCCCTTGTGGTTTACGGACAAGCGGGTGGTAACGGTGCATGTGTTCAATCCTTACGTGTCGGCGGAGGCCGTCTGCCATTTCCTCACTAAACACGTTGAGGTTTTACCAGGACACAGAGACGTCCGGGACGAGCTGGGTGTGTGGAATGGGCGCCGCCAGTTTCAGGTGCGACTGCGGCCGGATGGAAAGGGGGGATATCTTCATCCCCCAGCCTACTTTTCCATCGGGCCCAACAGGGGGTACCTGTTCTACACTGGTCAGCCTACCTTCTGCCGGTCGTGCCAGGGCCATGGACACAAGGCGGAGGACTGCCCGGACCTTAAGTGCCGTAACTGCCTTGAGCCCGGGCACATGGCTAAGGACTGTAAGGGCCCCCAACGTTGCCGCCACTGTAGCAGCGAGGAGCACCTGGCCCGTGTCTGCCCCCAGCGCTCCTATGCGGGCGTTCTGGCGGGTGGTGGGCAGGTGAGGCGGGTGCCGGACCGGGAGCTGCTCCCTGCCCCAAAGCCAGGGGGGCCTCAGGAGAGGTCAGTGGGGGCCCAGGAAGAAGTGGCCAGGTCCCCAGTGAAGACCCCGTTGGGGGCTGAGGGGCCCCGGGCTCAGGCTGGGCAGTCCCTGCAGGCCCGGGCCGGGGTCACCAAAAGGAAGAAGAAGGGTGACCCCAAGGACAAAACTAAGAAGACGAGGAAGGAAGCAGAGGAGGCAACAGGTACCCCCAAGGAGGCGGCGCCCCCAGCTGAGGCCCCTGTACAGGTCGTATCGCCCCCCGCCCCCAAAACAGAAGATATAAGTTGGAATTTGTCAATGTTGTCCCCAGCCCTTCCCCAGGAGGACATTACCTTTTCGGGCCTGGAGGTTTCACCAAACGACCAGGCCTACCTGGAGGACTCCATGCTGGGGAAAATTCTGGGCATGAGTGGGGAGGGGGAACAGGGGTCTTAATAGCTGGTTTTAGGGTTTATAGTTTTTAAAAATTTTTATGGTTTTAATGTCTTATTGTTTTATTCTTCTTTTAATCCCCCCATGGCTGGTTTTAAAATTTTTACTGTTAACGTCAGAGGGTTGAGGAACCCAGTCAAAAGGGCCGCGGTCTTTGATGAACTGACATCCTCCCCTTTCAATCTCTGTTTCTTGCAGGAAGTCCACCTCAGGGACCAGCGGGACGTGGCTCTTTTCTCACAAGCGTGGAAGAGGGGTAAGTCCTGCTGGAGCGTTGGTGGTGTCCATTCTTCAGGCGTCGGCATCCTTTTTGGTGACCGGGCCTTTGAGAATGTGAGTACCTTCACTGTAGTGCAGGGAAGGGTTTTGGGAGTGGACGCCACCTGGAGAGGTCAGCACATCCGGGCGATGTGCGTTTACGCTCCAGTGGAGGCCTCGTCCCGCATTGCGCTTTTTGAGGAGCTGGCCCAGTTTTGTGTCACTAATAGACACATAATTTTAGGAGGGGACTTCAATACTTTTTTAGAAGGGAAAGGGGATGTCAGCACTAAACATTTTAGGAATTTGATCCGCAGCCTCAACCTCTCTGATGGTTTTAAAACGTGCAACCCCACAGATCCGGGCCATACCTGGCACAACAGTCGTGGGGCCAGCAGCCGTATTGATTATATTTTAGCTTCGCCCTCTGTTGTTTTTAGGAAGGTTTTGAGGTCTCCACTGTGGTACTCGGACCATACATCGGTCGAGGCCACAGTTTCCATTGACGCCCCTACCTTCGGGAGGGGCTATTGGAAGCTGAACGTGGAGATCTTAGAAGAGAGAGACTTTAGGTCTCTCTTCCTGGATCATTTTACTGCGTGGCGGGGCTGTAAGGCAGCCTACGTCTCCACGGCCGCATGGTGGGAGAGCGTAAAAGAGAGGGTTAGAGCTCTAGCTATCCACTATTGCGGCCAGCGTAAAGCTAAAAGGCTTTACGAAATCCAACGGCTAGAGACCAGGCTGCAGAGGGAGTATGCCCGCCACAACAACGGAGGGGCTTTTAACTTTGAGGAGGTGCAGGCAGCCAAAGCTAAGCTGAGGGGCCTGCACGAGCAATCGGCTGCGGCCTCCTTGTTTTGGGCCAGGGCTTTGGAAAGGGAGGAGAATGAGAAATGTACAGCCTTCTTCTTTAATAAGGTGAAACTGGCCCGTGAGGAAAAGTGTTTCACTGCCCTCCGGGACCAAGGAGGCAACCTGGTCTCCGATTCGGCCCGGATGCTGGAGGTTGCTAAATGTTTTTACGGTGACCTTTTTAAGAAAAGGGAGACCGAACCTGAGCTAGGGGAGCAGTTTTTATCTAAACTCAAACCTAGTCTTCCCAGTGAGGCAAGGGACAGCTTAGATGCCCCCTTCACTCTAGCCGAGCTGACTGAGGTGCTAGGCAAAATGAACCGGCGCAAAGTTCCTGGTCTCGATGGACTCCCCGTGGAATTCTATTCCACGTTTTGGGAAGTCCTCGGGCCGGAACTGCTAGAAGTGGCTGAGGACGTGCAGCGTCAGGGCATGCTCACCAAGAGCATGCGGTCAGGGGTCTTGTCTTTGTTGTACAAGAAGGGCGATCGTGCCGAACTTGGCAACTGGAGACCCCTGACAATGCTTTGCGTAGATGCAAAGATCATAGCAAAGACCCTAACTGAGCGCCTAAAAAAGGCCATGACCCACCTGGTCCATAGTGACCAGACTTGCGGGGTCCCGGGTCGATCTGCGACTTGGAATTTACATTTAATTCGGGACGCGATCGCCTGGGCTGAGGACAGGAATGTCCCTCTGGCACTCGTTAGCTTGGACCAGGAGAAGGCGTTTGACCGAGTGGACCACTGCTTCCTGTTTGGGGTATTGAGCAGGCTAGGTTTTGGGCCTAAGTTCTTGGGATGGGTTCATGCGCTTTATACTGAGGTTGGTAGCCATGTGTCGATTAATGGTTCCCTCAGTGATTGGGTTCCCCAGTCAAGTGGAGTGAGGCAGGGTTGCCCTCTCTCCCCCCTCCTCTACGCTCTATATATAGAGCCGTTGGCGAGCGCCATCCGTGCCCATCCAGGTATCAACGGCCTGATCCTGCCAGGGAGTGGGGGCCTGACGGTAAAGCTGGCCCAGTACGCAGACGATACCACTCTGTTTGTGTGCTCGGACCATGCGCTCGGTCACGCCCTGGGCTTGGTGCAGGCGTTCGGGAAGGCCTCCGGGGCTGCACTTAACCTTAGCAAGTCGGTGGTCAAGTACTTTGGCAGCTGGAAGGCGAGAGAGGACGTCCCGGGGGGGCTCACTCTCTGCGGCGGCCCTCTCAAGGTGTTGGGGGTTAACTTTCTTTCGAAAGGTGCTGCCCGGGTAAACTGGGAAGAGCGTTTGACGATCGCCAGGCGGAAGATGGGGATGTGGAAGGCCAGGTCCCTGTCCTTCCTGGGTAAGGTTCTCGCCTTGAAGGTTGATATCCTTCCCACCCTCCTCTACCTCGCCCATGTGTTCCCCATGCCCCGCTTCATGCGGAGAGGCTTAACTAAGGATGTGTTTAACCTTGTTTGGGGCAGCAGGTATGAGTATGTGAGGAGGGAAGTGATGTACCTTGGAAAGGACAGTGGGGGGAGGGATGTTCCTGACTTCCCTCTCAAGCTTGACTGCCTGTTCTTCTCCCAGATCTGTGCACGTCTGGTGGCTCCCCTAGAACACCCCCACCAGTATTTTGTTCACTTGTGGCTGGCCCTGCCCATGAGACGTCTGTTGACGTCGTGGTCCAACGCCGGGCCCAAGGCGGAGACGCTGCCGACCCACTATCACCATGCTATTAAGTGGAGTAAGTCTCTTCCGGCAGGTCTCCCCCCAGGGACCCTCACCAGGCACCGAGCCCTGTATCGGGCTGTGCTGGTGAAGAGGGGAACCCATGCTGTGCTGGGCCTGGAGAAGGACACCTGGACCAGGATCCAGCCCAAGGGGTTGGATAACCGGCTGCAGGACCTGAACTGGCAGTGTGTGCATGGTAAGCTGCCGGTCAGGGATGTACTGTACAGGCACAAGCTGACCAGACACTCAGGCTGCCCACGTCCCGAGTGCTCAGAGGAGGAGACCCTCAGGCACGCCTTTTGGGACTGTGGGTATGCCAGGGAGGTCTGGAGATCAGTGCAAGGCCTGTGCAGGAAACTAGACCCGCAGTTTGTGTTGTCCTACGATAAGGTGATGATGGGGTGGCCCCAAGGTCCTCAGACTCCCTTCCCGCCCCGGATGTGGCTGCTGATCAGCATGACCAAACGTGAACTTTGGAATGCAAGGTCGGCACTCATCCATAAAGGGGTAGATTTGAGGGCCTGGGGATTATATCGAAAGATTGTGGCGGACTTGGATTTCAGGATGGAGCGGGACATCATCCAGTGGGGCTACCACGAGGCCAAGGAAAGGTGGAAGGGCCTTCTGCGGCCATAGCCCCACTAACATCTTGGTGAGTACGAGCTCCATCCAGGAAGGTCGGTGTGGCACGTGAGTTGTGAACGCACGCACCTTATACTGTGCCTTTCTTGGTGGTGCGTTAATGTTTTTTTTCAGTGTCACACCATAAAGTTCACAAGGATCGGAAACCCTTTGCAATGGGATTTTAAGCCTGGGGGTGATTTTGAAAATAACCACTGACACTCAATGGTTTTTGATTAATATTTGCTTATTTATTGAATGTCTGGTGTGGTTTATGTATTTTATATTTAAATTTTAAACTCTGATATGGGCTGAATTTTAACGGTGTGTTAATGTCTTGTTTGAAATCCTTTTAAGGAGATTATAATTGTAATATTTTATTGATTGAAATAAAAATTGTAATTGAATTTGAAATAGCCGGAATGATGAGTGAAGGTTGGCCGAGTTGATGAAGCGACGGGTATCCAACTCTGACTGGTACAAAAAAAAAAATCTGTTCTTATCAGTTTAATATCTGATACGTCCCCCATGGAGGGGACCACATATTAAACGGATTTTTGGAACAGGGAGCCGGAAGTGGGGCTTGCCCCGTCCGCTCCACGCATCGACCCGGTATTGCAGTGCTTCCGGGAATGGTGCACCTCTACTGCCCCCTGTTGTCGAAAGGCAGAACTGACTGACTGACTGACTGACTGACTGAGTGAGTGAGTGAGTGAGTGAGTGACTAATAGACTGAGTGCTGTGAGGGGGGGGGCCCTGTCTGTGCGTGGCCCCCGTTTCCCGCCGTTTTTCTTTTTTCTTTTTTTTTTTTTTTTAAAGGAAGGTGACACACTGTTTGTGCGGTGGACAGCTGCGCTGAGGTAAGGCATGATGTCATCTTTGCCTTTTGAATTTCCCCTCATGTTTGTTAAAATGATTGCTGTCTTTTGAGAGGACAGGAGGACAGGGAGGAGTCGGGGCCCCGAGGACGGCGGCTGCGACGCCCCTGGGCATTCTACTCCGAGCGGGGGCGTCACGCAGGCCCGGCTAACGGCGACGGGCTTGGCGGCGGCCCCATATCGACTCGGGTCTCTCTTCATCCCGTATAAATCTTTCGCCTTTTACTAAAGATTTCCGTGGAGAGGGATAGCGATGAGTTCATGGTATTTTTGGAGGCTCTGCCCAAGCAGAGCTGCACTGCTGCTGTCAAAGGAAGACTGGGCCCGGCTTAGCGGCTGGCGTTAGGTGCCCGGTGGCGCGGCTGTGGTCTCCCTGGATCACGCGTGGACTCGCCGGGCGACACCTGCCAGAGGGGCTGGTGAGGGCTGAGCCGCGCCAGCTCCGTCGGCATCCCGCATGCCGGCGCCCGGCGGGGCGCAATTTGTGGGTATCGCTTCTCGGCCTTTTGGCTAAGATCAAGTGGATTTTACGCTCTTTTTATCGCTTTTAACGGACTGCGTCGGGTTTTTTAGAGGAAGGCACGGTGACCCTAATGCGTGACCAGTAGGTGGCTTGACCGCCGCTGCCACGGGGCGACCCGTGCCTTCCTTTTAGCCTTTTATCCCTGCTTTTATTTTCGTTTTTATTAGGCTGGGGATCCCGCAGTGGCTGGTGGCCTGTCCGCCGCCCTGCCGGGTGAACTGGTGTTTTTATTTTTTAGTTGCTTTTATAGTCTAGCATTCCTCGGCTCATCCCGGATTGGCGGACGGCGGCCGGACCACGGCGGACGTCGGGACCACGGCGGCAGGAGGACTCTGCTCCAGGAACGACGTCGGTGGACCATCCCGGATGTCGACGGCCGGCGGAGCTGCGAGGAAGCCCTTCAGCGGGCCGTGGCTGGTAGCAGGCGGTGGCCTGCGTAATACCGCCCGGTTCTGCTGGAGGGCCGAAGGGGAGGTAGGCACCTTCCCCGACCGCCTGGCCTTCATCCGGGAGGTGGCCTTCGGGGAGCTGGGCCTGCGCATGGAGGACATCCTGTGTGTGCAGCGGAATGGACCTTTCCAGTTCTTCGAGGTCACCCTGTCCACCGACGAGAGCTACACCAAGGTCCTGGAGCGGAGCAAGGAGAGGGCCCAGCACCCTCTCCTGGGACGATACACCGTCGAGCCGCTGTGGTGGCCCGACAAGCGGGTAATTACGGTACATTGTTTTAACCCGCATGTGTCCGGCGAAGCCGTCCGCCAGTTCTTGAACAAGTATGTGGACCTCCTTCCTGGCCACAAGGACATCCGGGATGAGCTGGGGATCTGGACTGGTCGACGCCAGTTCCAGGCCCGCCTGCGCCCGGACGCTAATGGGGCGGGCGGTTTTAGTCATCCCCCAGCCTATTTTAATCTACAGGGCAATAAGGCTTACTTGTTTTATTCCGGACAGCCTCCCTTCTGCCGACAGTGTCACACCTTTGGACATACTCTGGAGGGATGCGCCAACCTGCGCTGCCGCAACTGCCTGGAGCCGGGGCACATGGCCAGGGACTGCAAGGGCCCCCGTCGCTGCATCCACTGCAACGGTGAGGACCATCTGGCTCGTTCCTGCCCCCAACGGAAAACGTCATACGCCGACGCTCTGTTAGGCAGCAGAGCTGTCGGCAAGGAGAGTGGTGGGGGAGCGCAAGCCCCCACGTCCGGGCAGGAACAGTCGGCGGCGGGGGCAGGAGGAGATGCCCTGGCCGAGGTGGAGGAGGCCCCAGCGACAGCGACTGCAATGCAGGAGGGGTCTCCAGTCCTGGCTCCAGGTGTCAGCAGCAGGAGGAGAAAGAGCGGCGCATCCCCCCGGAGGAGGAAGAAGAGCAGAAGGGAGGCACAACCCGACGCATCCAGCCCTCCGGCTGCCACCTTGCCAGCAGTGGCGGCCGGGGACCAAGGCCGAGAGAGTCCCCCCTCCCCGACATTGGGGGCCCCCCATCTGGTGTGGGACTTGGGACAGTCCCCTGCGCCCCCCCAGGAGTACAGTAGTGTGCAGGACAAAGCAAATGAACAGGAGTACCTGGGGGGGCTGGAACTGGGGGGCCTTTTGGGTTTGACTGAGGAGGGGGGGCAGTAATGCGGTATTGTTTTTAATGGCTGGCTTTTATTATTTTAGTGTGTTGTTTGTAATTGTATTTTACCTTTTTAACATTTCATGGCCAATTTTAATATTGTCACCTTGAATGTCAGGGGTTTGAGGAACGTTTTAAAGCGCACATCTGTTTTTAATCAGCTGGCATCTTCTCCCTTCAGCATTTGTTTTCTGCAGGAAGTCCACCTCCGGGACCAGCGGGACGAGGCTCTCTTTTCACGACAATGGAAGAGGGGTAGATCCTACTGGAGCGTAGGTGGTGTCCACTCCTCAGGCGTCGGGATCCTTTTTGGCGACCGCGCCTTTGAAGAAGTAAGATCGTTTACCGTTCTTCAAGGTAGAGTTTTGGGGGTGGACGCCACATGGAGGGGACAGCGCCTCCGGGCCATTTGTGTCTACGCTCCAGTGGAGGCCTCGTCCCGTATAACTCTCTTTGAAGAGTTGTCCCCGTTCTGTGTCACAGATCGACACTTGATTTTAGGAGGGGACTTTAACATCTCGTTGGAGGGTAGACAGGATGTCAGCTCTGGGCACTTTCGCCATTTTATTCGTTCCTTTAAACTTGTTGATGGTTTTAAGATATGCAACCCCAGCATGCCGGGCTTCACCTGGCATAATAGTCGCGGAGCTAGCAGTCGCATCGACTACATTTTAGCCTCACCCCCCGTTGTTTTTAAAAAGGTGTCCCTCTCCCCGCAGTGGCCCACTGACCATTTGGCAGTGGAGGCCACTGTTTCCATAGACGCCCCTGAATATGGGGGCGGCTATTGGAAAATGAACCTGCAGATCTTGGAGGAGAGCGATTTTAGACACCTTTTTTTAGATCACTTCTCCGAGTGGCAGAAGGACAAGCCTACCTTCCCCTCCGTGGCCGAATGGTGGGAGAGTGTGAAGGATAGGATCCGAACCTTCTCCATGCAGTACAGCAAGCAGCGCAGGATGGAGAAGAAATTCTCCATTCTGCAGCTGGAGAGAAGGTTGCGGGATGAATACGCTGCTCACAACAATGGGGGCGCCATCGATCACGAGCGACTGCTAGGCATAAAGGGTGAGCTGAGGCGCCTGCATGAACAGGCTGCCTCGGCCCTAATGCTCCGCGACAAAAGGTGTCTTGTGGAAAATAATGAAAAGTGCAATGCCTTTTTTTTCCAGAGAGCCAGGGAAGCCCGGGAGGAGAAGACCTTTGACTCTCTCCGGGCCTTAAACGGCGATACGGTAACAACAACATCAGACATGCTGGAGGTTGCTAAATTGTTTTATCACAATCTTTTTAAGGTTAGGGACACGGACCCGGTTGCAGGGGAGCGGTTCCTAGACAACATCTCACCTTGCCTTCCCAGTGACATTCGTGACGGCTTAGAAGCCCCCATCACCTTGGCCGAGCTGACCGCAGTGCTTGGCAAGATGAACCGCCGCAAGGTACCGGGCCTTGATGGGCTCCCGGTGGAATTTTATTCCACTTTTTGGGATGTCCTCGGGCCGGAATTACTGCAGGTTGTAGAGGACGTTCAGCGCCGGGGTTTGCTCACTAGGAGCATGAGGTCAGGGGTTCTTTCTTTGTTGCACAAGAAGGGTGATCGTGCCGACCTTGGCAACTGGAGGCCCCTGACCATGCTTTGTGTAGACACAAAGCTCATCGCAAAGACCCTTACAGAACGCCTGAAGAAGGCCATGGCTCATCTGGTTCACAGCGATCAGACGTGTGGAGTACCGGGTCGATCGGCGACGTGGAACCTCCATCTCATCCGCGACGCCATCGCCTGGGTGGAGGACAGGAACCTCCCTCTCCTGCTGGTCAGCTTGGACCAGGAGAAAGCCTTCGACCGGGTAGATCACCGCTTCCTGTTTCAAGTATTGGGTAAGTTTGGCTTTGGACCCAATTATCTGGGGTGGTTACACACTTTGTATAATGAAGTTGGGAGCCATGTTGTTATCAATGGCTTCCTGAGTGACTTGGTGCCCCAGCTGAGTGGAGTGAGGCAGGGATGTCCCCTCTCCCCCCTCCTCTACGCGCTCTATATAGAGCCACTGGCGTGCGCCATTCGCGCCCACCCCGGGGTCGATGGCCTTCTTATCCCAGGAAGTCGGGGGAAAACTGTTAAACTGACCCAGTACGCAGACGACACCACCCTTTTCGTCTGCTCGGATCAGTCTCTCGGTCATGCCATGAGCCTTGTTCATGCGTTCGGTAGGGCCTCCGGCGCGACGCTCAACCTCAGTAAGTCGGTGGCCAAGTATTTCGGCAGCTGGAAGGCGAGGGAGGGCGTCGCAGGGGGTCTCACCCTCTGTGACGGACCTCTCAAAGTGTTGGGGGTCAACTTCCTTTCGGATGGTGCCGCCCGTTTGAACTGGGAGGAGCGGTTGGCGATCGCCAGGCGGAAGATCGGACTGTGGAAGTCCAGGTCCCTGTCCTTCCAAGGTAAGGTCTTAGCCTTAAAAGTGGATATTCTTCCCACCCTGCTCTACCTTGCACATGTGTACCCTTTGCCCCGCTTCATGCGCAGAGAACTGATAAGAACAGATTTTTTTTTCCATACTTTATTAAACAGTTCTGCACATCATTTAAATCAACACCACCTGATCAAAACATATAAACATCAAACCTACACTTTTACAATTGGCATCGTCATCCATGCATATTAAAACAACCTTTCCAGCATACATCACAAACAAATATTACAACAATGTAAAAGGTTGAAATTTTTAACATAATACACATCAATGGCAATACAATAGAATCATAATAATAAGACATATTAAAACAGTATTAAACAAACAAATTATGCAGAACTATATACCATAAAATAATCAAAACAGTAATAAAATCAACAATTAAAATTACACACATTTACCCTTTAATTACATTCATCTGGCCATTTCTACAAATAAAATGTCACCTCAAATGCAAGCCATTAAAAGGTTCAAACCTTAAAAGAGGAACAGACCCACAGACCACAAATTTCAAACACAAGGGTCGGGTTAAAACAGGGTTATACACCATCCACACACATAAAATCTGAGACTTCGGGCATAAAATACGGTTAATCACAGAAACAAAGCACACCAAATAGATTAAAATGTTAATAGATAATGTTAATATTAATAAATACGTGCTAAAAGTGATCAACCAGTAGTGCACAATAAATTCTGTACATGCAATTATTAAAAAAGTATTTGAAATACAACACACGCACAAAAAAACAAAGCACACTCACCTAAAACCCAAAGTACCTTCTGTGTGCTCCAGAAAGGTGCGTCATGTCCACCCTGTAGAATGGAGCGTCACCACCTAAACGAAACGGAGCTAAAGCCAAAAGAGGCCCTTCCACCTCTCCTTGGCCTCGTGGTAGCCCCGCTGGATGACGTCAGTCTCCATCCTGAAACCCAAGTCGGCCCGGATTTTACGGAACACCCCTTGTGCCTCCAGATGAACCCCTCTGCGGATGAGCGCGGTCCTGGCATTCCACAGCTCTCGCTTGGTAATGCTGACCAGCAGCCACATCCAGGGGCCGAAGGGGTTATGGAGGTTGGGGTCCCACCCCTTCAACACCTTGTCGTAGGTCAGACCGGGCTGCGGGTCCACACGTCCACACAGGCCCGCTACCAACCCCCAAACTCTCTGTGCATGCCCACAGTCCCAAAACACGTGCCTGATGGTCTCATCCTCGCTGCACTCGGGCCTGGGGCAGCGGGGGTGTCTGGTCAGCTTATGCCTATGTAAGACGTCCCTGACTGGCAGCTTACCATGAAGGCACTGCCAGTTCAGGTCCTGCAGCCTGTGATCCAAACCCTTAGGCTGGATTCTCGCCCATGTGCCTTCCTCCAGGCCCAACATGGCCCGAGTATCCCTATGACCAAGCAAAGCCCTGTAAAGCGCTCTATGCTTGGTCAAGGCCTCTGTCTTGACACCTGCCGGAATAAACTTACTCCACTTGACAGCGTGGCTGTAGTGGGCCGGCAGGGTCTCAGCCTTGGGACCGAGGTTGGTCCACGACGCCACCAGACGTCTCATGGGGAGAGCCAGCCACAGACGCACAAAGTGCTGATGGGGGTGCTCGAGGGGAGCTGCCAGGCGCGCGCAGAGCTGCGAGAAGAACAGGCAGTCAAGCTTGAGAGGAAAGTCAATAACATCCCTCCCCCCACTGTCCTTTCCGAGATACATCACTTCCCTACGCACGTACTCGTACCTGCCCCCCCAGACGAGGTTGAAAACGTCTCTCGTCAGGCCTCTGCGCATGAAGCGGGGCAAAGGGTACACATGTGCAAGGTAGAGCAGGGTGGGAAGAATATCCACTTTTAAGGCTAAGACCTTACCTTGGAAGGACAGGGACCTGGACTTCCACAGTCCGATCTTCCGCCTGGCGATCGCCAACCGCTCCTCCCAGTTCAAACGGGCGGCACCATCCGAAAGGAAGTTGACCCCCAACACTTTGAGAGGTCCGTCACAGAGGGTGAGACCCCCTGCGACGCCCTCCCTCGCCTTCCAGCTGCCGAAATACTTGGCCACCGACTTACTGAGGTTGAGCGTCGCGCCGGAGGCCCTACCGAACGCATGAACAAGGCTCATGGCATGACCGAGAGACTGATCCGAGCAGACGAAAAGGGTGGTGTCGTCTGCGTACTGGGTCAGTTTAACAGTTTTCCCCCGACTTCCTGGGATAAGAAGGCCATCGACCCCGGGGTGGGCGCGAATGGCGCACGCCAGTGGCTCTATATAGAGCACGTAGAGGAGGGGGGAGAGGGGACATCCCTGCCTCACTCCACTCAGCTGGGGCACCAAGTCACTCAGGAAGCCATTGATAACAACATGGCTCCCAACTTCGTTATACAAAGTGTGTAACCACCCCAGATAATTGGGTCCAAAGCCAAACTTACCCAATACTTGAAACAGGAAGCGGTGATCTACCCGGTCGAAGGCTTTCTCCTGGTCCAAGCTGACCAGCAGGAGAGGGAGGTTCCTGTCCTCCACCCAGGCGATGGCGTCGCGGATGAGATGGAGGTTCCACGTCGCCGATCGACCCGGTACTCCACACGTCTGATCGCTGTGAACCAGATGAGCCATGGCCTTCTTCAGGCGTTCTGTAAGGGTCTTTGCGATGAGCTTTGTGTCTACACAAAGCATGGTCAGGGGCCTCCAGTTGCCAAGGTCGGCACGATCACCCTTCTTGTGCAACAAAGAAAGAACCCCTGACCTCATGCTCCTAGTGAGCAAACCCCGGCGCTGAACGTCCTCTACAACCTGCAGTAATTCCGGCCCGAGGACATCCCAAAAAGTGGAATAAAATTCCACCGGGAGCCCATCAAGGCCCGGTACCTTGCGGCGGTTCATCTTGCCAAGCACTGCGGTCAGCTCGGCCAAGGTGATGGGGGCTTCTAAGCCGTCACGAATGTCACTGGGAAGGCAAGGTAAGATGTTGTCTAGGAACCGCTCCCCTGCAACCGGGTCCGTGTCCCTAACCTTAAAAAGATCACAATAAAACAATTTGGCAACCTCCAGCATGTCTGATGTTGTAGTTACCTTGTTGCTATTTGAGGCACGGAGAGAGACAAAGCTCTTCTCCTCCCGGGCTTCCCTGGCTCTCTGGAAAAAAAAGGCGTTGCACTTTTCATTGTTTTCCAACAGGCACATTTTGTCGCGGAGCATTAGGGCCGAGGCAGCCTGTTCATGCAGGCGCCTCAGCTCACCCTTTATGCCAAGCAGTCGCTCATGATCGATGGCGCCCCCGTTGTTGTGAGCGGCGTATTCATCCCGCAACCTTCTCTCCAGCTGCAGAATGGAGAATTTCTTCTCCATCCTGCGCTGCTTGCTGTACTGCATGGAGAAGGTTCGGATCCTATCCTTCACACTCTCCCACCATTCAGCCACGGAGGGGAAGGTAGGCTTGTCCTTCTGCCACTCGGAGAAGTGATCTAAAAAAAGGTGTCTAAAATCGCTCTCCTCCAGGATCTGCAGGTTCATTTTCCAATAGCCGCCCCCATATTCAGGGGCGTCTATGGAAACAGTGGCCTCCACTGCCAAGTGGTCAGTGGGCCACTGTGGGGAGAGGGACACCTTTTTAAAAACAACGGGGGGTGAAGCTAAAATGTAGTCGATGCGACTGCTGGCTCCGCGACTATTATGCCAGGTGAAGCCCGGCATGCTGGGGTTGCATGTCTTAAAACCATCAACAAGTTTAAAGGAACGAATAAAATGGCGAAAGTGCCCAGAGCTGACATCCTGTCTACCCTCCACCGAGATGTTAAAGTCCCCTCCTAAAATCAAGTGTCGATCTGTGACACAAAACGGGGACAACTCTTCAAAGAGAGTTATACGGGATGAGGCCTCCACTGGAGCGTAGACACATATGGCCCGGAGGCGCTGTCCCCTCCATGTGGCGTCCACCCCCAAAACCCTACCTTGAAGAACGGTAAACGATCTTACTTCTTCAAAGGCGCGGTCGCCAAAAAGGATCCCGACGCCTGAGGAGTGGACACCACCTACGCTCCAGTAGGATCTACCCCTCTTCCATTGTCGTGAAAAGAGAGCCTCGTCCCGCTGGTCCCGGAGGTGGACTTCCTGCAGAAAACAAATGCTGAAGGGAGAAGATGCCAGCTGATTAAAAACAGATGTGCGCTTTAAAACGTTCCTCAAACCCCTGACATTCAAGGTGACAATATTAAAATTGGCCATGAAATGTTAAAAAGATAAAATACAATTACAAACAACACACTAAAATAATAAAAGCCAGCCATTAAAAACAATACCGCATTACTGCCCCCCCTCCTCAGTCAAACCCAAAAGGCCCCCCAGTTCCAGCCCCCCCAGGTACTCCTGTTCATTTGCTTTGTCCTGCACACTACTGTACTCCTGGGGGGGCGCAGGGGACTGTCCCAAGTCCCACACCAGATGGGGGGCCCCCAATGTCGGGGAGGGGGGACTCTCTCGGCCTTGGTCCCCGGCCGCCACTGCTGGCAAGGTGGCAGCCGGAGGGCTGGATGCGTCGGGTTGTGCCTCCCTTCTGCTCTTCTTCCTCCTCCGGGGGGATGCGCCGCTCTTTCTCCTCCTGCTGCTGACACCTGGAGCCAGGACTGGAGACCCCTCCTGCATTGCAGTCGCTGTCGCTGGGGCCTCCTCCACCTCGGCCAGGGCATCTCCTCCTGCCCCCGCCGCCGACTGTTCCTGCCCGGACGTGGGGGCTTGCGCTCCCCCACCACTCTCCTTGCCGACAGCTCTGCTGCCTAACAGAGCGTCGGCGTATGACGTTTTCCGTTGGGGGCAGGAACGAGCCAGATGGTCCTCACCGTTGCAGTGGATGCAGCGACGGGGGCCCTTGCAGTCCCTGGCCATGTGCCCCGGCTCCAGGCAGTTGCGGCAGCGCAGGTTGGCGCATCCCTCCAGAGTATGTCCAAAGGTGTGACACTGTCGGCAGAAGGGAGGCTGTCCGGAATAAAACAAGTAAGCCTTATTGCCCTGTAGATTAAAATAGGCTGGGGGATGACTAAAACCGCCCGCCCCATTAGCGTCCGGGCGCAGGCGGGCCTGGAACTGGCGTCGACCAGTCCAGATCCCCAGCTCATCCCGGATGTCCTTGTGGCCAGGAAGGAGGTCCACATACTTGTTCAAGAACTGGCGGACGGCTTCGCCGGACACATGCGGGTTAAAACAATGTACCGTAATTACCCGCTTGTCGGGCCACCACAGCGGCTCAACGGTGTATCGTCCCAGGAGAGGGTGCTGGGCCCTCTCCTTGCTCCGCTCCAGGACCTTGGTGTAGCTCTCGTCGGTGGACAGGGTGACCTCGAAGAACTGGAAAGGTCCATTCCGCTGCACACACAGGATGTCCTCCATGCGCAGGCCCAGCTCCCCGAAGGCCACCTCCCGGATGAAGGCCAGGCGGTCGGGGAAGGTGCCTACCTCCCCTTCGGCCCTCCAGCAGAACCGGGCGGTATTACGCAGGCCACCGCCTGCTACCAGCCACGGCCCGCTGAAGGGCTTCCTCGCAGCTCCGCCGGCCGTCGACATCCGGGATGGTCCACCGACGTCGTTCCTGGAGCAGAGTCCTCCTGCCGCCGTGGTCCCGACGTCCGCCGTGGTCCGGCCGCCGTCCGCCAATCCGGGATGAGCCGAGGAATGCTAAACTATAAAAGCAACTAAAAAATAAAAACACCAGTTCACCCGGCAGGGCGGCGGACAGGCCACCAGCCACTGCGGGATCCCCAGCCTAATAAAAACGAAAATAAAAGCAGGGATAAAAGGCTAAAAGGAAGGCACGGGTCGCCCCGTGGCAGCGGCGGTCAAGCCACCTACTGGTCACGCATTAGGGTCACCGTGCCTTCCTCTAAAAAACCCGACGCAGTCCTTTAAAAGCGATAAAAAGAGCGTAAAATCCACTTGATCTTAGCCAAAAGGCCGAGAAGCGATACCCACAAATTGCGCCCCGCCGGGCGCCGGCATGCGGGATGCCGACGGAGCTGGCGCGGCTCAGCCCTCACCAGCCCCTCTGGCAGGTGTCGCCCGGCGAGTCCACGCGTGATCCAGGGAGACCACAGCCGCGCCACCGGGCACCTAACGCCAGCCGCTAAGCCGGGCCCAGTCTTCCTTTGACAGCAGCAGTGCAGCTCTGCTTGGGCAGAGCCTCCAAAAATACCATGAACTCATCGCTATCCCTCTCCACGGAAATCTTTAGTAAAAGGCGAAAGATTTATACGGGATGAAGAGAGACCCGAGTCGATATGGGGCCGCCGCCAAGCCCGTCGCCGTTAGCCGGGCCTGCGTGACGCCCCCGCTCGGAGTAGAATGCCCAGGGGCGTCGCAGCCGCCGTCCTCGGGGCCCCGACTCCTCCCTGTCCTCCTGTCCTCTCAAAAGACAGCAATCATTTTAACAAACATGAGGGGAAATTCAAAAGGCAAAGATGACATCATGCCTTACCTCAGCGCAGCTGTCCACCGCACAAACAGTGTGTCACCTTCCTTTAAAAAAAAAAAAAAAAAAAAAAAGAAAAACGGCGGGAAACGGGGGCCACGCACAGACAGGGCCCCCCCCCTCACAGCACTCAGTCTATTAGTCACTCACTCACTCAGTCAGTCAGTCAGTCAGTCAGTCAGTCAGTCAGTTCTGCCTTTCGACAACAGGGGGCAGTAGAGGTGCACCATTCCCGGAAGCACTGCAATACCGGGTCGATGCGTGGAGCGGACGGGGCAAGCCCCACTTCCGGCTCCCTGTTCCAAAAATCCGTTTAATATGTGGTCCCCTCCATGGGGGACGTATCAGATATTAAACTGATAAGAACAGATTTTTTTTTATTTTTTTTTTATTCATCTTTAATCAACATTTCTGCATACAATCTAAAACCAACACATAAAACTATAAAGACATTTATCACACTACCCATAATAAGCTAACTTCAACACTAAAAGAAATACACATATAAATCACACTCCTAACCTATTCAATCATAAAACAACAACATATATAACACATATTATAAAACAATCATATAATACCACATACATAAAACTTCTAAAATACTTCAACCCTACAACACCATTACAACACACGTTAAAACAGTATTAAATACATAAATACAGCAGAAATCCTAAAATGTTTAAAAAGGTAAAACACTATCATCATCAACAATATCCCCATTAAAACTAAGGTCCCCCCCCGACTCGGCAGCAACTAAAAAAGAGCGTTCATTAGCAAAGTCCTGCTGCCCTGCATAAAAACGTCTCTCTTGGGGGGAGACCAAAACACTTTGCAGATCAATTAGCTCTAAGGGGAAGATCGCTTCTCGGCCTAAAGCAGTGTCCTCGTTCCTCCGGGCCTTCTTCCTCCTCCTGCATTGGACAAACCTGGAGGGAGAGGTTGCGCGCTTTTCAGCCACGGCCAATGGACCCTTACCTGGGGACTCCACAGAAGCACTGGAGGCCGTGGACTCCCCATCGGCACTGGCGAAGGGCTGATCCTCGATGTTCTCAGCTCCCCTCCCGGCTCCCCCGTGCATCTCAGCGCAGCCCGGCAGTGCCTGCTGTCGGGCCCCGTCCACAGCCGAGCCCCGGGTAACGGCGTCGGCCCAGGACGGTTTGCGCTGAGGGCAGCTCCGAGCCAGATGGTCCTCACCTCTGCACAGGTTACACCGGAGGGGGCCCTTGCAGTCCTTCGCCAAGTGACCGATGTCCAGGCATCTCCAGCACTTCATGGTGGTACAGGAGTCCGCGGTGTGGCCCAGGCCGTGGCACAAGCGGCAGGAGGAGGGTTGCCCGGAGTAAAAAAGGTAGCCCTTGCAACGACCTATCATAAAATGAGCAGGTGGGTGGCTATACCCGTCAGGGGAGCTAGCGTCGGGGCGCAGGCACACCCGGAACTGCCTGCGCCCAGTCCAGACACCCAGCTGGTCTCTCACGTCCCTGTGCCCAGGGACCACGTCGACAAACCTGCCCAGGAAGGCCGCCACCGCTTCAGCTGGAACGAAGGGGTCCAGGACGTGGACGGTGATCACTCTCCGGTCCAGCTTCCACAGTGGCTCCACGTCATAGTACATCCGGCGAAGCTCTTCCTCCAAGTGGCTGCATGCAGCCAGCATCTTCTTGTAGCCCTCTTCCGTAGTGCAAGTCACATAGAAGAAGGCCGAAGACTGGTTGCGCTGCACACAGATGATGTCTTCCATGGTGAGTCCCAGGAGGCCGAAGAGCACCTCCCGGATGAAGGTCAGTCTCTCCGGGAAACTCTCCGGTTCCTCCTGGTGAGTCCACTTGAAGGCTGCTGTATGCCGGATGACTACGACGGTCCTGTGTGGGCTCCCGGACATCCTGGCGATGGTGGGCAAGAGAGTCCTCGGGAGCCGGGCAGGGAGTCGACGTGTCCTAGCTGGGTGCCTAAACTAATAAAAGCTGGAAATAAAACCCCAAGCTCACCCTGCGGGAACGGCGGTCAAGCCACCCGAACCTGCACGTTAGGCTTGCAAGGGCTACCCAAAATAAAAAACACGCTAAAAGGAGACAACAGCTAGCCCCGTGGCAGCGGCGGTCAAGCCACCTGCTGGTCACGCATTAGGTTCGCTGTTGCCTCCTCTAAAAAACCTGGCAGTAAAAATCCCTCCAAAAAGCGCTGATAAGAACAGATACTACACTTGATCTTAGCCAAAAGGCCGAGAAGCGATACCCACAAATTGCGCCCCGCCGGGCGCCGGCATGCGGGATGCCGACGGAGCTGGCGCGGCTCAGCCCTCACCAGCCCCTCTGGCAGGTGTCGCCCGGCGAGTCCACGCGTGATCCAGGGAGACCACAGCCGCGCCACCGGGCACCTAACGCCAGCCGCTAAGCCGGGCCCAGTCTTCCTTTGACAGCAGCAGTGCAGCTCTGCTTGGGCAGAGCCTCCAAAAATACCATGAACTCATCGCTATCCCTCTCCACGGAAATCTTTAGTAAAAGGCGAAAGATTTATACGGGATGAAGAGAGACCCGAGTCGATATGGGGCCGCCGCCAAGCCCGTCGCCGTTAGCCGGGCCTGCGTGACGCCCCCGCTCGGAGTAGAATGCCCAGGGGCGTCGCAGCCGCCGTCCTCGGGGCCCCGACTCCTCCCTGTCCTCCTGTCCTCTCAAAAGACAGCAATCATTTTAACAAACATGAGGGGAAATTCAAAAGGCAAAGATGACATCATGCCTTACCTCAGCGCAGCTGTCCACCGCACAAACAGTGTGTCACCTTCCTTTAAAAAAAAAAAAAAAAAAAAAAAAAGAAAAACGGCGGGAAACGGGGGCCACGCACAGACAGGGCCCCCCCCCTCACAGCACTCAGTCTATTAGTCACTCACTCACTCACTCACTCACTCACTCACTCACTCACTCACTCAGTCAGTCAGTCAGTCAGTCAGTTCTGCCTTTCGACAACAGGGGGCAGTAGAGGTGCACCATTCCCGGAAGCACTGCAATACCGGGTCGATGCGTGGAGCGGACGGGGCAAGCCCCACTTCCGGCTCCCTGTTCCAAAAATCCGTTTAATATGTGGTCCCCTCCATGGGGGACGTATCAGATATTAAACTGATAAGAACAGATTTTTTTTTTTTTTTTTTTTTCGATTTTTCCAAAACTTTATTTAACAGTTCTGCACACACATTAACACCAGCAATTTAAGACATTGAATAAAAACCACACTTTTAAAACATGGCATTGTCAACACGGAATATTAAAACAACCTCTTCCTGCAAAAACAGTACTCATCATAAAGCAACATAACATCAATGTAAAAGGTTGAAATTTTCCAAGTTATACACATCAATGCCTGTACAACCAAACGTTAATAATATATATTAAAATAGAATTAAACAAGCAAAATATGCAGAACTATATATAAACAATACAATCAACAATTAAAATTACAAACAAATAACCTTTAATTACATTGATATGGCCATTTATACAAATAAAATGTCACCTCAAATGCAAGTCATTAAAAAGTTAAAACCTTAAAAGAGGAACAGACCCGCAGACCTCAAACTTCAAACACAAGGGTCGGGTTAAAACAGGGTTATATACCATCCTCACACACATAAAATCTGTGACTTCGGGCATAAAATACGGTTAATCACAAACACAAAGCACATCAAACAAGTTAAAATGTTAATAAATAATGTTAATATTAATAAACACGTGCTAAAAGTGATCAACCAGTAGTGCACAATAAGTTCTGTACATGCAATTATTTTAAAAAATAAATAAATAAATATTTGAAATACAACACACGCACAAAAACCAAGCACACTTACCTAAAACCCAAAGTACCTTCTGTGTGCTCCAGAAAGGTGCGTCATGTCCACCCTGTAGAATGGAGCGTCACCACCTAAACAACACGGGGCTAAAGCCAAAAGAGGCCCTTCCACCTCTCCTTGGCCTCGTGATAGCCCCGCTGGATGACGTCAGTCTCCATCCTGAAACCCAAGTCGGCCCGGATTTTACGGAATACCCCTTGTGCCTCCAGATGAACCCCTCTGCGGATGAGCGCGGTCCTGGCATTCCACAGCTCTCGCTTGGTAATGCTGACCAGCAGCCACATCCAGGGGCCGAAGGGGTTATGGAGGTTGGGGTCCCACCCCTTCAACACCTTGTCGTAGGTCAGACCGGGCTGCGGGTCCACACGTCCACACAGGCCCGCTACCAACCCCCAAACTCTCTGTGCATGCCCACAGTCCCAAAACACGTGCCTGATGGTCTCATCCTCGCTGCACTCGGGCCTGGGGCAGCGGGGGTGTCTGGTCAGCTTATGCCTGTGTAAGACGTCCCTGACTGGCAGCTTACCATGAAGGCACTGCCAGTTCAGGTCCTGCAGCCTGTGATCCAAACCCTTAGGCTGGATTCTCGCCCATGTGCCTTCCTCCAGGCCCAGCATGGCCCGAGTATCCCTATGACCAAGCAAAGCACTGTAAAGCGCTCTATGCTTGGTCAAGGCCTCTGTCTTGACACCTGCCGGAAAAGACTTACTCCACTTGACAGCGTGGCTGTAGTGGGCCGGCAGGGTCTCAGCCTTGGGGCCGAGGTTGGTCCACGACGCCACCAGACGTCTCATGGGGAGAGCCAGCCACAGACGCACAAAGTGCTGATGGGGGTGCTCGAGGGGAGCTGCCAGGCGCGCGCAGAGCTGCGAGAAGAACAGGCAGTCAAGCTTGAGAGGAAAGTCAATAACATCCCTCCCCCCACTGTCCTTTCCGAGATACATCACTTCCCTACGCACGTACTCGTACCTGCCCCCCCAGACGAGGTTGAAAACGTCCTTCGTCAGGCCTCTGCGCATGAAGCGGGGCAAAGGGTACACATGTGCAAGGTAGAGCAGGGTGGGAAGAATATCCACTTTTAAGGCTAAGACCTTACCTTGGAAGGACAGGGACCTGGACTTCCACAGTCCGATCTTCCGCCTGGCGATCGCCAACCGCTCCTCCCAGTTCAAACGGGCGGCACCATCCGAAAGGAAGTTGACCCCCAACACTTTGAGAGGTCCGTCACAGAGGGTGAGACCCCCTGCGACGTCCTCCCTCGCCTTCCAACTGCCGAAATACTTGGCCACCGACTTACTGAGGTTGAGCGTCGCGCCGGAGGCCCTACCGAACGCATGAACAAGGCTCATGGCATGACCGAGAGACTGATCAGAGCAGACGAAAAGGGTGGTGTCGTCCGCGTACTGGGTCAGCCTAACAGATTTCCCCCGGCTTCCTGGGATAAGAAGGCCATCGACCCCGGGGTGGGCGCGGATGGCGCACGCCAGTGGCTCTATATAGAGCGCGTAGAGGAGGGGGGAGAGGGGACATCCCTGCCTCACTCCACTCAGCTGGGGCACCAAGTCACTCAGGAAGCCATTGATAACAACATGGCTTCCAACTTCGTTATACAAAGTGTGTAACCACCCCAGATAATTGGGTCCAAAGCCAAACTTACCCAATACTTGAAACAGGAAGCGGTGATCTACCCGGTCAAAGGCTTTCTCCTGGTCCAAGCTGACCAGCAGGAGAGGGAGGTTCCTGTCCTCCACCCAGGCGATGGCGTCGCGGATGAGATGGAGGTTCCACGTCGCCGATCGACCCGGTACTCCACACGTCTGATCGCTGTGAACCAGATGAGCCATGGCCTTCTTCAGGCGTTCTGTAAGGGTCTTTGCAATGAGCTTTGTGTCTACACAAAGCATGGTCAGGGGCCTCCAGTTGCCAAGGTCGGCACGATCGCCCTTCTTGTGCAACAAAGAAAGAACCCCTGACCTCATGCTCCTAGTGAGCAAACCCCGGCGCTGAACGTCCTCTACAACCTGCAGTAATTCCGGCCCGAGGACATCCCAAAAGGTGGAATAAAATTCCACCGGGAGCCCATCAAGGCCCGGTACCTTGCGGCGGTTCATCTTGCCAAGCACTGCGGTCAGCTCGGCCAAGGTGATGGGGGCTTCTAAGCCGTCACGAATGTCACTGGGAAGGCAAGGTAAAATGTTGTCTAGGAACCGCTCCCCTACAACCGGGTCCGTATCCCTAACCTTAAAAAGATCACAATAAAACAATTTGGCAACCTCCAGCATGTCTGATGTTGTAGTTACCTTGTTGCTATTTGAGGCACGGAGAGAGACAAAGCTCTTCTCCTCCCGGGCTTCCCTGGCTCTCTGGAAAAAAAAGGCGTTGCACTTTTCATTGTTTTCCAACAGGCACATTTTGTCGCGGAGCATTAGGGCCGAGGCAGCCTGTTCATGCAGGCGCCTCAGCTCACCCTTTATGCCAAGCAGTCGCTCGTGATCGATGGCGCCCCCGTTGTTGTGAGCGGCGTATTCATCCCGCAACCTTCTCTCCAGCTGCAGAATGGAGAATTTCTTCTCCATCCTGCGCTGCTTGCTGTACTGCATGGAGAAGGTTCGGATCCTATCCTTCACACTCTCCCACCATTCAGCCACGGAGGGGAAGGTAGGCTTGTCCTTCTGCCACTCGGAGAAGTGATCTAAAAAAAGGTGTCTAAAATCGCTCTCCTCCAGGATCTGCAGGTTCATTTTCCAATAGCCACCCCCATATTCAGGGGCGTCTATGGAAACAGTGGCCTCCACTGCCAAGTGGTCAGTGGGCCACTGTGGGGAGAGGGACACCTTTTTAAAAACAACGGGGGGTGAGGCTAAAATATAGTCGATGCGACTGCTGGCTCCGCGACTATTGTGCCAGGTGAAGCCCGGCATGCTGGGGTTGCATATCTTAAAACCATCAACAAGTTTAAAGGAACGAATAAAATGGCGAAAGTGCCCAGAGCTGACATCCTGTCTACCCTCCAACGAGATGTTAAAGTCCCCTCCTAAAATCAAGTGTCGATCTGTGACACAGAACGGGGACAACTCTTCAAAGAGAGTTATACGGGACGAGGCCTCCACTGGAGCGTAGACACATATGGCCCGGAGGCGCTGTCCCCTCCATGTGGCGTCCACCCCCAAAACCCTACCTTGAAGAACGGTAAACGATCTTACTTCTTCAAAGGCGCGGTCGCCAAAAAGGATCCCGACGCCTGAGGAGTGGACACCACCTACGCTCCAGTAGGATCTACCCCTCTTCCATTGTCGTGAAAAGAGAGCCTCGTCCCGCTGGTCCCGGAGGTGGACTTCCTGCAGAAAACAAATGCTGAAGGGAGAAGATGCCAGCTGATTAAAAACAGATGTGCGCTTTAAAACGTTCCTCAAACCCCTGACATTCAAGGTGACAATATTAAAATTGGCCATGAAATGTTAAAAAGGTAAAATACAATTACAAACAACACACTAAAATAATAAAAGCCAGCCATTAAAAACAATACCGCATTACTGCCCCCCCTCCTCAGTCAAACCCAAAAGGCCCCCCAGTTCCAGCCCCCCCAGGTACTCCTGTTCATTTGCTTTGTCCTGCACACTGCTGTACTCCTGGGGGGGCGCAGGGGACTGTCCCAAGTCCCACACCAGATGGGGGGCCCCCAATGTCGGGGAGGGGGGACTCTCTCGGCCTTGGTCCCCGGCCGCCACTGCTGGCAAGGTGGCAGCCGGAGGGCTGGATGCGTCGGGTTGTGCCTCCCTTCTGCTCTTCTTCCTCCTCCGGGGGGATGCGCCGCACTTTCTCCTCCTGCTGCTGACACCTGGAGCCAGGACTGGAGACCCCTCCTGCATTGCAGTCGTTGTCGCTGGGGCCTCCTCCACCTCGGCCAGGGCATCTCCTCCTGCCCCCGCCGCCGACTGTTCCTGCCCGGACGTGGGGGCTTGCGCTCCCCCACCACTCTCCTTGCCGACAGCTCTGCTGCCTAACAGAGCGTCGGCGTATGACGTTTTCCGTTGGGGGCAGGAACGAGCCAGATGGTCCTCACCGTTGCAGTGGATGCAGCGACGGGGGCCCTTGCAGTCCCTGGCCATGTGCCCCGGCTCCAGGCAGTTGCGGCAGCGCAGGTTGGCGCATCCCTCCAGAGTATGTCCAAAGGTGTGACACTGTCGGCAGAAGGGAGGCTGTCCGGAATAAAACAAGTAAGCCTTATTGCCCTGTAGATTAAAATAGGCTGGGGGATGACTAAAACCGCCCGCCCCATTAGCGTCCGGGCGCAGGCGGGCCTGGAACTGGCGTCGACCAGTCCAGATCCCCAGCTCATCCCGGATGTCCTTGTGGCCAGGAAGGAGGTCCACATACTTGTTCAAGAACTGGCGGACGGCTTCGCCGGACACATGCGGGTTAAAACAATGTACCGTAATTACCCGCTTGTCGGGCCACCACAGCGGCTCAACGGTGTATCGTCCCAGGAGAGGGTGCTGGGCCCTCTCCTTGCTCCGCTCCAGGACCTTGGTGTAGCTCTCGTCGGTGGACAGGGTGACCTCGAAGAACTGGAAAGGTCCATTCCGCTGCACACACAGGATGTCCTCCATGCGCAGGCCCAGCTCCCCGAAGGCCACCTCCCGGATGAAGGCCAGGCGGTCGGGGAAGGTGCCTACCTCCCCTTCGGCCCTCCAGCAGAACCGGGCGGTATTACGCAGGCCACCGCCTGCTACCAGCCACGGCCCGCTGAAGGGCTTCCTCGCAGCTCCGCCGGCCGTCGACATCCGGGATGGTCCACCGACGTCGTTCCTGGAGCAGAGTCCTCCTGCCGCCGTGGTCCCGACGTCCGCCGTGGTCCGGCCGCCGTCCGCCAATCCGGGATGAGCCGAGGAATGCTAAACTATAAAAGCAACTAAAAAATAAAAACACCAGTTCACCCGGCAGGGCGGCGGACAGGCCACCAGCCACTGCGGGATCCCCAGCCTAATAAAAACGAAAATAAAAGCAGGGATAAAAGGCTAAAAGGAAGGCACGGGTCGCCCCGTGGCAGCGGCGGTCAAGCCACCTACTGGTCACGCATTAGGGTCACCGTGCCTTCCTCTAAAAAACCCGACGCAGTCCTTTAAAAGCGATAAAAAGAGCGTAAAATCCACTTGATCTTAGCCAAAAGGCCGAGAAGCGATACCCACAAATTGCGCCCCGCCGGGCGCCGGCATGCGGGATGCCGACGGAGCTGGCGCGGCTCAGCCCTCACCAGCCCCTCTGGCAGGTGTCGCCCGGCGAGTCCACGCGTGATCCAGGGAGACCACAGCCGCGCCACCGGGCACCTAACGCCAGCCGCTAAGCCGGGCCCAGTCTTCCTTTGACAGCAGCAGTGCAGCTCTGCTTGGGCAGAGCCTCCAAAAATACCATGAACTCATCGCTATCCCTCTCCACGGAAATCTTTAGTAAAAGGCGAAAGATTTATACGGGATGAAGAGAGACCCGAGTCGATATGGGGCCGCCGCCAAGCCCGTCGCCGTTAGCCGGGCCTGCGTGACGCCCCCGCTCGGAGTAGAATGCCCAGGGGCGTCGCAGCCGCCGTCCTCGGGGCCCCGACTCCTCCCTGTCCTCCTGTCCTCTCAAAAGACAGCAATCATTTTAACAAACATGAGGGGAAATTCAAAAGGCAAAGATGACATCATGCCTTACCTCAGCGCAGCTGTCCACCGCACAAACAGTGTGTCACCTTCCTTTAAAAAAAAAAAAAAAAAAAAAAAGAAAAACGGCGGGAAACGGGGGCCACGCACAGACAGGGCCCCCCCCCTCACAGCACTCAGTCTATTAGTCACTCACTCACTCAGTCAGTCAGTCAGTCAGTCAGTCAGTCAGTCAGTCAGTCAGTCAGTCAGTTCTGCCTTTCGACAACAGGGGGCAGTAGAGGTGCACCATTCCCGGAAGCACTGCAATACCGGGTCGATGCGTGGAGCGGACGGGGCAAGCCCCACTTCCGGCTCCCTGTTCCAAAAATCCGTTTAATATGTGGTCCCCTCCATGGGGGACGTATCAGATATTAAACTGATAAGAACAGATTTTTTTTTTTTTTTTTTTTATTCATCTTTAATCAACATTTCTGCATACAATCTAAAACCAACACATAAAACTATAAAGACATTTATCACACTACCCATAATAAGCTAACTTCAACACTAAAAGAAATACACATATAAATCACACTCCTAACCTATTCAATCATAAAACAACAACATATATAACACATATTATAAAACAATCATATAATACCACATACATAAAACTTCTAAAATACTTCAACCCTACAACACCATTACAACACACGTTAAAACAGTATTAAATACATAAATACAGCAGAAATCCTAAAATGTTTAAAAAGGTAAAACACTATCATCATCAACAATATCCCCATTAAAACTAAGGTCCCCCCCCGACTCGGCAGCAACTAAAAAAGAGCGTTCATTAGCAAAGTCCTGCTGCCCTGCATAAAAACGTCTCTCTTGGGGGGAGACCAAAACACTTTGCAGATCAATTAGCTCTAAGGGGAAGATCGCTTCTCGGCCTAAAGCAGTGTCCTCGTTCCTCCGGGCCTTCTTCCTCCTCCTGCATTGGACAAACCTGGAGGGAGAGGTTGCGCGCTTTTCAGCCACGGCCAATGGACCCTTACCTGGGGACTCCACAGAAGCACTGGAGGCCGTGGACTCCCCATCGGCACTGGCGAAGGGCTGATCCTCGATGTTCTCAGCTCCCCTCCCGGCTCCCCCGTGCATCTCAGCGCAGCCCGGCAGTGCCTGCTGTCGGGCCCCGTCCACAGCCGAGCCCCGGGTAACGGCGTCGGCCCAGGACGGTTTGCGCTGAGGGCAGCTCCGAGCCAGATGGTCCTCACCTCTGCACAGGTTACACCGGAGGGGGCCCTTGCAGTCCTTCGCCAAGTGACCGATGTCCAGGCATCTCCAGCACTTCATGGTGGTACAGGAGTCCGCGGTGTGGCCCAGGCCGTGGCACAAGCGGCAGGAGGAGGGTTGCCCGGAGTAAAAAAGGTAGCCCTTGCAACGACCTATCATAAAATGAGCAGGTGGGTGGCTATACCCGTCAGGGGAGCTAGCGTCGGGGCGCAGGCACACCCGGAACTGCCTGCGCCCAGTCCAGACACCCAGCTGGTCTCTCACGTCCCTGTGCCCAGGGACCACGTCGACAAACCTGCCCAGGAAGGCCGCCACCGCTTCAGCTGGAACGAAGGGGTCCAGGACGTGGACGGTGATCACTCTCCGGTCCAGCTTCCACAGTGGCTCCACGTCATAGTACATCCGGCGAAGCTCTTCCTCCAAGTGGCTGCATGCAGCCAGCATCTTCTTGTAGCCCTCTTCCGTAGTGCAAGTCACATAGAAGAAGGCCGAAGACTGGTTGCGCTGCACACAGATGATGTCTTCCATGGTGAGTCCCAGGAGGCCGAAGAGCACCTCCCGGATGAAGGTCAGTCTCTCCGGGAAACTCTCCGGTTCCTCCTGGTGAGTCCACTTGAAGGCTGCTGTATGCCGGATGACTACGACGGTCCTGTGTGGGCTCCCGGACATCCTGGCGATGGTGGGCAAGAGAGTCCTCGGGAGCCGGGCAGGGAGTCGACGTGTCCTAGCTGGGTGCCTAAACTAATAAAAGCTGGAAATAAAACCCCAAGCTCACCCTGCGGGAACGGCGGTCAAGCCACCCGAACCTGCACGTTAGGCTTGCAAGGGCTACCCAAAATAAAAAACACGCTAAAAGGAGACAACAGCTAGCCCCGTGGCAGCGGCGGTCAAGCCACCTGCTGGTCACGCATTAGGTTCGCTGTTGCCTCCTCTAAAAAACCTGGCAGTAAAAATCCCTCCAAAAAGCGCTGATAAGAACAGATACTACACTTGATCTTAGCCAAAAGGCCGAGAAGCGATACCCACAAATTGCGCCCCGCCGGGCGCCGGCATGCGGGATGCCGACGGAGCTGGCGCGGCTCAGCCCTCACCAGCCCCTCTGGCAGGTGTCGCCCGGCGAGTCCACGCGTGATCCAGGGAGACCACAGCCGCGCCACCGGGCACCTAACGCCAGCCGCTAAGCCGGGCCCAGTCTTCCTTTGACAGCAGCAGTGCAGCTCTGCTTGGGCAGAGCCTCCAAAAATACCATGAACTCATCGCTATCCCTCTCCACGGAAATCTTTAGTAAAAGGCGAAAGATTTATACGGGATGAAGAGAGACCCGAGTCGATATGGGGCCGCCGCCAAGCCCGTCGCCGTTAGCCGGGCCTGCGTGACGCCCCCGCTCGGAGTAGAATGCCCAGGGGCGTCGCAGCCGCCGTCCTCGGGGCCCCGACTCCTCCCTGTCCTCCTGTCCTCTCAAAAGACAGCAATCATTTTAACAAACATGAGGGGAAATTCAAAAGGCAAAGATGACATCATGCCTTACCTCAGCGCAGCTGTCCACCGCACAAACAGTGTGTCACCTTCCTTTAAAAAAAAAAAAAAAAAAAAAAAAAGAAAAACGGCGGGAAACGGGGGCCACGCACAGACAGGGCCCCCCCCCCTCACAGCACTCAGTCTATTAGTCACTCACTCACTCACTCACTCACTCAGTCAGTGAGTCAGTCAGTCAGTCAGTCAGTTCTGCCTTTCGACAACAGGGGGCAGTAGAGGTGCACCATTCCCGGAAGCACTGCAATACCGGGTCGATGCGTGGAGCGGACGGGGCAAGCCCCACTTCCGGCTCCCTGTTCCAAAAATCCGTTTAATATGTGGTCCCCTCCATGGGGGACGTATCAGATATTAAACTGATAAGAACAGATTTTTTTTTATTTTTTTTTTATTCATCTTTAATCAACATTTCTGCATACAATCTAAAACCAACACATAAAACTATAAAGACATTTATCACACTACCCATAATAAGCTAACTTCAACACTAAAAGAAATACACATATAAATCACACTCCTAACCTATTCAATCATAAAACAACAACATATATAACACATATTATAAAACAATCATATAATACCACATACATAAAACTTCTAAAATACTTCAACCCTACAACACCATTACAACACACGTTAAAACAGTATTAAATACATAAATACAGCAGAAATCCTAAAATGTTTAAAAAGGTAAAACACTATCATCATCAACAATATCCCCATTAAAACTAAGGTCCCCCCCCGACTCGGCAGCAACTAAAAAAGAGCGTTCATTAGCAAAGTCCTGCTGCCCTGCATAAAAACGTCTCTCTTGGGGGGAGACCAAAACACTTTGCAGATCAATTAGCTCTAAGGGGAAGATCGCTTCTCGGCCTAAAGCAGTGTCCTCGTTCCTCCGGGCCTTCTTCCTCCTCCTGCATTGGACAAACCTGGAGGGAGAGGTTGCGCGCTTTTCAGCCACGGCCAATGGACCCTTACCTGGGGACTCCACAGAAGCACTGGAGGCCGTGGACTCCCCATCGGCACTGGCGAAGGGCTGATCCTCGATGTTCTCAGCTCCCCTCCCGGCTCCCCCGTGCATCTCAGCGCAGCCCGGCAGTGCCTGCTGTCGGGCCCCGTCCACAGCCGAGCCCCGGGTAACGGCGTCGGCCCAGGACGGTTTGCGCTGAGGGCAGCTCCGAGCCAGATGGTCCTCACCTCTGCACAGGTTACACCGGAGGGGGCCCTTGCAGTCCTTCGCCAAGTGACCGATGTCCAGGCATCTCCAGCACTTCATGGTGGTACAGGAGTCCGCGGTGTGGCCCAGGCCGTGGCACAAGCGGCAGGAGGAGGGTTGCCCGGAGTAAAAAAGGTAGCCCTTGCAACGACCTATCATAAAATGAGCAGGTGGGTGGCTATACCCGTCAGGGGAGCTAGCGTCGGGGCGCAGGCACACCCGGAACTGCCTGCGCCCAGTCCAGACACCCAGCTGGTCTCTCACGTCCCTGTGCCCAGGGACCACGTCGACAAACCTGCCCAGGAAGGCCGCCACCGCTTCAGCTGGAACGAAGGGGTCCAGGACGTGGACGGTGATCACTCTCCGGTCCAGCTTCCACAGTGGCTCCACGTCATAGTACATCCGGCGAAGCTCTTCCTCCAAGTGGCTGCATGCAGCCAGCATCTTCTTGTAGCCCTCTTCCGTAGTGCAAGTCACATAGAAGAAGGCCGAAGACTGGTTGCGCTGCACACAGATGATGTCTTCCATGGTGAGTCCCAGGAGGCCGAAGAGCACCTCCCGGATGAAGGTCAGTCTCTCCGGGAAACTCTCCGGTTCCTCCTGGTGAGTCCACTTGAAGGCTGCTGTATGCCGGATGACTACGACGGTCCTGTGTGGGCTCCCGGACATCCTGGCGATGGTGGGCAAGAGAGTCCTCGGGAGCCGGGCAGGGAGTCGACGTGTCCTAGCTGGGTGCCTAAACTAATAAAAGCTGGAAATAAAACCCCAAGCTCACCCTGCGGGAACGGCGGTCAAGCCACCCGAACCTGCACGTTAGGCTTGCAAGGGCTACCCAAAATAAAAAACACGCTAAAAGGAGACAACAGCTAGCCCCGTGGCAGCGGCGGTCAAGCCACCTGCTGGTCACGCATTAGGTTCGCTGTTGCCTCCTCTAAAAAACCTGGCAGTAAAAATCCCTCCAAAAAGCGCTGATAAGAACAGATACTACACTTGATCTTAGCCAAAAGGCCGAGAAGCGATACCCACAAATTGCGCCCCGCCGGGCGCCGGCATGCGGGATGCCGACGGAGCTGGCGCGGCTCAGCCCTCACCAGCCCCTCTGGCAGGTGTCGCCCGGCGAGTCCACGCGTGATCCAGGGAGACCACAGCCGCGCCACCGGGCACCTAACGCCAGCCGCTAAGCCGGGCCCAGTCTTCCTTTGACAGCAGCAGTGCAGCTCTGCTTGGGCAGAGCCTCCAAAAATACCATGAACTCATCGCTATCCCTCTCCACGGAAATCTTTAGTAAAAGGCGAAAGATTTATACGGGATGAAGAGAGACCCGAGTCGATATGGGGCCGCCGCCAAGCCCGTCGCCGTTAGCCGGGCCTGCGTGACGCCCCCGCTCGGAGTAGAATGCCCAGGGGCGTCGCAGCCGCCGTCCTCGGGGCCCCGACTCCTCCCTGTCCTCCTGTCCTCTCAAAAGACAGCAATCATTTTAACAAACATGAGGGGAAATTCAAAAGGCAAAGATGACATCATGCCTTACCTCAGCGCAGCTGTCCACCGCACAAACAGTGTGTCACCTTCCTTTAAAAAAAAAAAAAAAAAAAAAAAAAAAAGAAAAACGGCGGGAAACGGGGGCCACGCACAGACAGGGCCCCCCCCCTCACAGCACTCAGTCTATTAGTCACTCACTCACTCACTCACTCACTCACTCACTCACTCAGTCAGTCAGTCAGTCAGTCAGTTCTGCCTTTCGACAACAGGGGGCAGTAGAGGTGCACCATTCCCGGAAGCACTGCAATACCGGGTCGATGCGTGGAGCGGACGGGGCAAGCCCCACTTCCGGCTCCCTGTTCCAAAAATCCGTTTAATATGTGGTCCCCTCCATGGGGGACGTATCAGATATTAAACTGATAAGAACAGATTTTTTTTTTTTTTTTCGATTTTTCCAAAACTTTATTTAACAGTTCTGCACACACATTAACACCAGCAATTTAAGACATTGAATAAAAACCACACTTTTAAAACATGGCATTGTCAACACGGAATATTAAAACAACCTCTTCCTGCAAAAACAGTACTCATCATAAAGCAACATAACATCAATGTAAAAGGTTGAAATTTTCCAAGTTATACACATCAATGCCTGTACAACCAAACGTTAATAATATATATTAAAATAGAATTAAACAAGCAAAATATGCAGAACTATATATAAACAATACAATCAACAATTAAAATTACAAACAAATAACCTTTAATTACATTGATATGGCCATTTATACAAATAAAATGTCACCTCAAATGCAAGTCATTAAAAAGTTAAAACCTTAAAAGAGGAACAGACCCGCAGACCTCAAACTTCAAACACAAGGGTCGGGTTAAAACAGGGTTATATACCATCCTCACACACATAAAATCTGTGACTTCGGGCATAAAATACGGTTAATCACAAACACAAAGCACATCAAACAAGTTAAAATGTTAATAAATAATGTTAATATTAATAAACACGTGCTAAAAGTGATCAACCAGTAGTGCACAATAAGTTCTGTACATGCAATTATTTTAAAAAATAAATAAATAAATATTTGAAATACAACACACGCACAAAAACCAAGCACACTTACCTAAAACCCAAAGTACCTTCTGTGTGCTCCAGAAAGGTGCGTCATGTCCACCCTGTAGAATGGAGCGTCACCACCTAAACAACACGGGGCTAAAGCCAAAAGAGGCCCTTCCACCTCTCCTTGGCCTCGTGATAGCCCCGCTGGATGACGTCAGTCTCCATCCTGAAACCCAAGTCGGCCCGGATTTTACGGAATACCCCTTGTGCCTCCAGATGAACCCCTCTGCGGATGAGCGCGGTCCTGGCATTCCACAGCTCTCGCTTGGTAATGCTGACCAGCAGCCACATCCAGGGGCCGAAGGGGTTATGGAGGTTGGGGTCCCACCCCTTCAACACCTTGTCGTAGGTCAGACCGGGCTGCGGGTCCACACGTCCACACAGGCCCGCTACCAACCCCCAAACTCTCTGTGCATGCCCACAGTCCCAAAACACGTGCCTGATGGTCTCATCCTCGCTGCACTCGGGCCTGGGGCAGCGGGGGTGTCTGGTCAGCTTATGCCTATGTAAGACGTCCCTGACTGGCAGCTTACCATGAAGGCACTGCCAGTTCAGGTCCTGCAGCCTGTGATCCAAACCCTTAGGCTGGATTCTCGCCCATGTGCCTTCCTCCAGGCCCAGCATGGCCCGAGTATCCCTATGACCAAGCAAAGCCCTGTAAAGCGCTCTATGCTTGGTCAAGGCCTCTGTCTTGACACCTGCCGGAAAAGACTTACTCCACTTGACAGCGTGGCTGTAGTGGGCCGGCAGGGTCTCAGCCTTGGGGCCGAGGTTGGTCCACGACGCCACCAGACGTCTCATGGGGAGAGCCAGCCACAAACGCACAAAGTGCTGATGGGGGTGCTCGAGGGGAGCTGCCAGGCGCGCGCAGAGCTGCGAGAAGAACAGGCAGTCAAGCTTGAGAGGAAAGTCAATAACATCCCTCCCCCCACTGTCCTTTCCGAGATACATCACTTCCCTACGCACGTACTCGTACCTGCCCCCCCAGACGAGGTTGAAAACGTCCTTCGTCAGGCCTCTGCGCATGAAGCGGGGCAAAGGGTACACATGTGCAAGGTAGAGCAGGGTGGGAAGAATATCCACTTTTAAGGCTAAGACCTTACACCTTGGAAGGACAGGGACCTGGACTTCCACAGTCCGATCTTCCGCCTGGCGATCGCCAACCGCTCCTCCCAGTTCAAACGGGCGGCACCATCCGAAAGGAAGTTGACCCCCAACACTTTGAGAGGTCCGTCACAGAGGGTGAGACCCCCTGCGACGCCCTCCCTCGCCTTCCAGCTGCCGAAATACTTGGCCACCGACTTACTGAGGTTGAGCGTCGCGCCGGAGGCCCTACCGAACGCATGAACAAGGCTCATGGCATGACCGAGAGACTGATCCGAGCAGACGAAAAGGGTGGTGTCGTCTGCGTACTGGGTCAGTTTAACAGTTTTCCCCCGACTTCCTGGGATAAGAAGGCCATCGACCCCGGGGTGGGCGCGAATGGCGCACGCCAGTGGCTCTATATAGAGCGCGTAGAGGAGGGGGGAGAGGGGACATCCCTGCCTCACTCCACTCAGCTGGGGCACCAAGTCACTCAGGAAGCCATTGATAACAACATGGCTCCCAACTTCGTTATACAAAGTGTGTAACCACCCCAGATAATTGGGTCCAAAGCCAAACTTACCCAATACTTGAAACAGGAAGCGGTGATCTACCCGGTCGAAGGCTTTCTCCTGGTCCAAGCTGACCAGCAGGAGAGGGAGGTTCCTGTCCTCCACCCAGGCGATGGCGTCGCGGATGAGATGGAGGTTCCACGTCGCCGATCGACCCGGTACTCCACACGTCTGATCGCTGTGAACCAGATGAGCCATGGCCTTCTTCAGGCGTTCTGTAAGGGTCTTTGCGATGAGCTTTGTGTCTACACAAAGCATGGTCAGGGGCCTCCAGTTGCCAAGGTCGGCATGATCACCCTTCTTGTGCAACAAAGAAAGAACCCCTGACCTCATGCTCCTAGTGAGCAAACCCCGGCGCTGAACGTCCTCTACAACCTGCAGTAATTCCGGCCCGAGGACATCCCAAAAAGTGGAATAAAATTCCACCGGGAGCCCATCAAGGCCCGGTACCTTGCGGCGGTTCATCTTGCCAAGCACTGCGGTCAGCTCGGCCAAGGTGATGGGGGCTTCTAAGCCGTCACGAATGTCACTGGGAAGGCAAGGTGAGATGTTGTCTAGGAACCGCTCCCCTGCAACCGGGTCCGTGTCCCTAACCTTAAAAAGATTGTGATAAAACAATTTAGCAACCTCCAGCATGTCTGATGTTATTGTTACCGTATCGCCGTTTAAGGCCCGGAGAGAGTCGAAGGTCTTCTCCTCCCGGGCTTCCCTGGCTCTCTGGAAAAAATGAGTATTGCACTTTTCATTGTTTTCCAAAAAGAACATTCTGTCGCGGAGCATTTGAGCCGAGGCAGCCTGTGCATGCAGGCGCCTCAGCTCACCCTTTATATCAAGCAGTCGCTCGTGGTCGATGGTGCCCCCGCTGTTGTGAGCGGCGTATTCATCCCGCAACCTTCTCTCCAGCTGCAGAATGGAGAATTTCTTCTCCATCCTGCGCTGTTTGCTGTACTGCATGGAGAAGGTTCGGATCCTATCCTTCACACTCTCCCACCATTCGGCCACGGAGGGGAAGGTAGGCTTGTCCTTCTGCCACTCGGAGAAGTGATCTAAAAAAAGGTGTCTAAAATCGCTCTCCTCCAGGATCTGCAGGTTCATTTTCCAATAGCCACCCCCATATTCAGGGGCGTCTATGGAAACAGTGGCCTCCACTGCCAAGTGGTCAGTGGGCCACTGTGGGGAGAGGGACACCTTTTTAAAAACAACGGGGGGTGAGGCTAAAATATAGTCGATGCGACTGCTGGCTCCGCGACTATTGTGCCAGGTGAAGCCCGGCATGCTGGGGTTGCATATCTTAAAACCATCAACAAGTTTAAAGGAACGAATAAAATGGCGAAAGTGCCCAGAGCTGACATCCTGTCTACCCTCCAACGAGATGTTAAAGTCCCCTCCTAAAATCAAGTGTCGATCTGTGACACAGAACGGGGACAACTCTTCAAAGAGAGTTATACGGGACGAGGCCTCCACTGGAGCGTAGACACATATGGCCCGGAGGCGCTGTCCCCTCCATGTGGCGTCCACCCCCAAAACCCTTCCTTGAAGAACGGTAAACGATCTTACTTCTTCAAAGGCGCGGTCGCCAAAAAGGATCCCGACGCCTGAGGAGTGGACACCACCTACGCTCCAGTAGGATCTACCCCTCTTCCATTGTCGTGAAAAGAGAGCCTCGTCCCGCTGGTCCCGGAGGTGGACTTCCTGCAGAAAACAAATGCTGAAGGGAGAAGATGCCAGCTGATTAAAAACAGATGTGCGCTTTAAAACGTTCCTCAAACCCCTGACATTCAAGGTGACAATATTAAAATTGGCCATGAAATGTTAAAAAGGTAAAATACAATTACAAACAACACACTAAAATAATAAAAGCCAGCCATTAAAAACAATACCGCATTACTGCCCCCCCTCCTCAGTCAAACCCAAAAGGCCCCCCAGTTCCAGCCCCCCCAGGTACTCCTGTTCATTTGCTTTGTCCTGCACACTACTGTACTCCTGGGGGGGCGCAGGGGACTGTCCCAAGTCCCACACCAGATGGGGGGCCCCCAATGTCGGGGAGGGGGGACTCTCTCGGCCTTGGTCCCCGGCCGCCACTGCTGGCAAGGTGGCAGCCGGAGGGCTGGATGCGTCGGGTTGTGCCTCCCTTCTGCTCTTCTTCCTCCTCCGGGGGGATGCGCCGCTCTTTCTCCTCCTGCTGCTGACACCTGGAGCCAGGACTGGAGACCCCTCCTGCATTGCAGTCGCTGTCGCTGGGGCCTCCTCCACCTCGGCCAGGGCATCTCCTCCTGCCCCCGCCGCCGGCTGTTCCTGCCCTGACGTGGGGGCTTGCGCTCCCCCACCACTCTCCTTGCCGACAGCTCTGCTGCCTAACAGAGCGTCGGCGTATGACGTTTTCCGTTGGGGGCAGGAACGAGCCAGATGGTCCTCACCGTTGCAGTGGATGCAGCGACGGGGGCCCTTGCAGTCCCTGGCCATGTGCCCCGGCTCCAGGCAGTTACGGCAGCGCAGGTTGGCGCATCCCTCCAGAGTGTGTCCGAAGCTGTGACACTGTCGGCAGAAGGGAGGCTGTCCGGAATAAAACAAGTAAGCCTTATTGCCCTGTACATTAAAATAGGCTGGGGGATGACTAAAACCGCCCGCGCCATTAGCGTCCGGGCGCAGGCGGGCCTGGAACTGGCGTCGTCCAGTCCAGATCCCCAGCTCATCCCGAATATCCTTGTGGCCAGGAAGGAGGTCCACATACTTGTTCAGGAACTGGCGGACGGCCTCGGCGGTGATATGAGGATTGAAACAATGTACAGTTATCACTCGCTTGTCGGGCCACCACAGCGGCTCGATGGTATACTGACCCAGGAGAGGGTACTGGGCCCTCTCCTTGCTCCGCTCCAGGACCTTGGAGTAACTCTCGTCGGTGGACAGGGTGACCTCGAAGAACTGGTGAGGTCCATTCCGCTGCACACAGAGGATGTCCTCCATGCGGAGGCCCAGCTCCCCGAAGGCCACCTCCCGGATGAAGGCCAGGCGGTCAGGGAAGGTGCCCACCTCCCCTTCAGCCCTCCAGCAGAACCGGGCGGTATTACGCAGGCCACCGCCTGCTACCAGCCACGGCCCGCTGAAGGGCTTCCTCGCAGCACCGCCGGCCGTCGCCATCCGGGATGGTCCACCGACGTCGTTCCTGGAGCAGAGTCCTCCTGCCGCCGTGGTCCCGACGTCCGCCGTGGTCCTGCTGCCGTCCGCCAATCCGGGATGAGCCGAGGAATGCTAAACTATTAAAAACACCTAAGAAATAAAAACACCAGTTCACCCAACAGGGCGGCGGGCAGGCCACCAGCCACTGCGGGATCCCCAGCCTAATAAAAACGAAAATAAAAGCAGGGATAAAAGGCTAAAAGGAAGGCACGGGTCGCCCCGTGGCAGCGGCGGTCAAGCCACCTACTGGTCACGCATTAGGGTCACCGTGCCTTCCTCTAAAAAACCCGACGCAGTCCTTTAAAAGCGATAAAAAGAGCGTAAAATCCACTTGATCTTAGCCAAAAGGCCGAGAAGCGATACCCACAAATTGCGCCCCGCCGGGCGCCGGCATGCGGGATGCCGACGGAGCTGGCGCGGCTCAGCCCTCACCAGCCCCTCTGGCAGGTGTCGCCCGGCGAGTCCACGCGTGATCCAGGGAGACCACAGCCGCGCCACCGGGCACCTAACGCCAGCCGCTAAGCCGGGCCCAGTCTTCCTTTGACAGCAGCAGTGCAGCTCTGCTTGGGCAGAGCCTCCAAAAATACCATGAACTCATCGCTATCCCTCTCCACGGAAATCTTTAGTAAAAGGCGAAAGATTTATACGGGATGAAGAGAGACCCGAGTCGATATGGGGCCGCCGCCAAGCCCGTCGCCGTTAGCCGGGCCTGCGTGACGCCCCCGCTCGGAGTAGAATGCCCAGGGGCGTCGCAGCCGCCGTCCTCGGGGCCCCGACTCCTCCCTGTCCTCCTGTCCTCTCAAAAGACAGCAATCATTTTAACAAACATGAGGGGAAATTCAAAAGGCAAAGATGACATCATGCCTTACCTCAGCGCAGCTGTCCACCGCACAAACAGTGTGTCACCTTCCTTTAAAAAAAAAAAAAAAAAAAAAAAAAGAAAAACGGCGGGAAACGGGGGCCACGCACAGACAGGGCCCCCCCCCTCACAGCACTCAGTCTATTAGTCACTCACTCACTCAGTCAGTCAGTCAGTCAGTCAGTCAGTCAGTTCTGCCTTTCGACAACAGGGGGCAGTAGAGGTGCACCATTCCCGGAAGCACTGCAATACCGGGTCGATGCGTGGAGCGGACGGGGCAAGCCCCACTTCCGGCTCCCTGTTCCAAAAATCCGTTTAATATGTGGTCCCCTCCATGGGGGACGTATCAGATATTAAACTGATAAGAACAGATTTTTTTTTTTTTCAATACTTTATTATACAGTTCTGCACAACAATTAAAATCACACAAATATACAAAGCATATAAACATCAATTTGCACTGTCATCAAGACATAATAAAACAGCCTTTTTGGTTCACAAATACAGATCCATAAATACTTTATAAAAGGCTAAAACATTCTCAACACAGTGCTACTTATATATGCTATACAAAACAAACCATTATTAAAACAATATTAAACAAAACATCTCCAGAACTGCAATAAAACACAAAACTATAAAACCACCAAAAAATGTCATTACAATATCAATTAAAACACAATTACAATTAAATGGCCATTTACACAAATAAAATGCCACCTTAAATGCCAGCTATTAAAACCTAAAACCATTAAAGGAGGAACACACCCGGCGACCTCCAACCTCTACACCAGGGTCAGGTTGGGACAGGGTCATACATTTCCACACACGTAAAATCAGCACCTCGGGAATAAAAACAAGGTCAATCATTTAAAAAGCAGCACAACAAACCAGAGTAAAATGTTAATAAATACAGTTATTGTTAATATGAATAAATAGGTGCTAAAAATGATCAACCAAAAACCGTGCTCAATTAATTATGCACATGCTGTTAGATAAAACCATTTTGAATACAACACACGCAAAAAAAAAACAAAGCACACTCACCTAAAACCCGAAGTATCTCCAGTGTGCTTCAGAAAGGTGTGTCACATCAAACCCTGTAGAATGGAGCGTCACCACCTAAACGAAACGGGGCTAAAGCCAAAAGAGGCCCTTCCACCTCTCCTTGGCCTCGTGATAGCCCCGCTGGATGACGTCAGTCTCCATCCTGAAACCCAAGTCGGCCCGGATTTTACGGAATACCCCTTGTGCCTCCAGATGAACCCCTCTGCGGATGAGCGCGGTCCTAGCATTCCACAGCTCTCGCTTGGTAATGCTGACCAGCAGCCACATCCAGGGGCCGAAGGGGTTATGGAGCTTGGGGTCCCACCCCTTCAACACCTTGTCGTAGGTCAGACCGGGCTGCGGGTCCACACGTCCACACAGGCCCGCTACCAACCCCCAAACTCTCTGTGCATGCCCACAGTCCCAAAACACGTGCCTGATGGTCTCATCCTCGCTGCACTCGGGCCTGGGGCAGCGGGGGTGTCTGGTCAGCTTATGCCTATGTAAGACGTCCCTGACTGGCAGCTTACCATGAAGGCACTGCCAGTTCAGGTCCTGCAGCCTATGATCCAAACCCTTAGGCTGGATTCTCGCCCATGTGCCTTCCTCCAGGCCCAGCATGGCCCGAGTATCCCTATGACCAAGCAAAGCCCTATAAAGCGCTCTATGCTTGGTCAAGGCCTCTGTCTTGACACCTGCCGGAAAAGACTTACTCCACTTGACAGCGTGGCTGTAGTGGGCCGGCAGGGTCTCAGCCTTGGGGCCGAGGTTGGTCCACGACGCCACCAGACGTCTCATGGGGAGAGCCAGCCACAGACGCACAAAGTGCTGATGGGGGTGCTCGAGGGGAGCTGCCAGGCGCGTGCAGAGCTGCGAGAAGAACAGGCAGTCAAGCTTGAGAGGAAAGTCAATAACATCCCTCCCCCCACTGTCCTTTCCGAGATACATCACTTCCCTACGCACGTACTCGTACCTGCCCCCCCAGACGAGGTTGAAAACGTCCTTCGTCAGGCCTCTGCGCATGAAGCGGGGCAAAGGGTACACATGTGCAAGGTAGAGCAGGGTGGGAAGAATATCCACTTTTAAGGCTAAAACCTTACCTTGGAAGGACAGGGACCTGGACTTCCACAGTCCGATCTTCCGCCTGGCGATCGCCAACCGCTCCTCCCAGTTCAAACGGGCGGCACCATCCGAAAGGAAGTTGACCCCCAACACTTTGAGAGGTCCGTCACAGAGGGTGAGACCACCTGCGACGTCCTCCCTCGCCTTCCAGCTGCCGAAATACTTGGCCACCGACTTACTGAGGTTGAGCGTCGCGCCGGAGGCCCTACCGAACGCATGAACAAGGCTCATGGCATGACCGAGAGACTGATCCGAGCAGACGAAAAGGGTGGTGTCGTCTGCATACTGGGTCAGTTTAACAGTTTTCCCCCGACTTCCTGGGATAAGAAGGCCATCGACCCCGGGGTGGGCGCGAATGGCGCACGCCAGCGGCTCTATATAGAGCGCGTAGAGGAGGGGGGAGAGGGGACATCCCTGCCTCACTCCACTCACCTGGGGCACCAAGTCACTCAGGAAGCCATTGATAACAACATGGCTTCCAACTTCGTTATACAAAGTGTGTAACCACCCCAGATAATTGGGTCCAAAGCCAAACTTACCCAATACTTGAAACAGGAAGCGGTGATCTACCCGGTCAAAGGCTTTCTCCTGGTCCAAGCTGACCAGCAGGAGAGGGAGGTTCCTGTCCTCCACCCAGGCGATGGCGTCGCGGATGAGATGGAGGTTCCACGTCGCCGATCGACCCGGTACTCCACACGTCTGATCGCTGTGAACCAGATGAGCCATGGCCTTCTTCAGGCGTTCGGTAAGGGTCTTTGCGATGAGCTTTGTGTCTACACAAAGCATGGTCAGGGGCCTCCAGTTGCCAAGGTCGGCACGATCACCCTTCTTGTGCAACAGGGAAAGAACCCCTGACCTCATGCTCCTAGTGAGCAAACCCCGGCGCTGAACATCCTCTACAACCTGCAGTAATTCCGGCCCGAGGACATCCCAAAAGGTGGAATAAAATTCCACCGGGAGTCCGTCAAGGCCCGGTACCTTGCGGCGGTTCATCCTGCCAAGCACTGCGGTCAGCTCGGCCAAGGTGATGGGGGCTTCTAAGCCGTCCCGAATGTCACTGGGAAGACAAGGTGAGATATTATCTAGGAACCGCTCCCCTGCAACCGGGTCCGTGTCCCTAACCTTAAAAAGATTAAAATAGAACAGTTTAGCAACCTCCAGCATGTCTGATGTTGTCGTTGCCGTGTCGCCGTTTGAGGCACGGAGAGAGACAAAGCTCTTCTCCTCCCGGGCTTCCCTGGCTCTCTGGAAAAAAAGGGCATTACACTTTTCATTATTTTCCAACAGGCACATTTTGTCGCGGAGCATTAGGGCCGAGGCAGCCTGTTCGTGCAGGCGCCTCAGCTCACCCTTTATGCCTAGCAGTCGCTCGTGATCGATGGCGCCCCCATTGTTGTGAGCGGCGTATTCATCCCGCAACCTTCTCTCCAGCTGCAGAATGGAGAATTTCTTCTCCATCCTGCGCTGCTTGCTGTACTGCATGGAGAAGGTTCGGATCCTGTCCTTCACACTCTCCCACCATTCGGCCACGGAGGGGAAGGTAGGCTTGTCCTTCTGCCACTCGGAGAAGTGATCTAAAAAAAGGTGTCTAAAATCGCTCTCCTCCAGGATCTGCAGGTTCATTTTCCAATATCCGCCCCCATATTCAGGGGCGTCTATGGAAACAGTGGCCTCCACTGCCAAATGGTCAGTGGGCCACTGTGGGGAGAGGGACACCTTTTTAAAAACAATGGGGGGTGAAGCTAAAATGTAGTCGATGCGACTGCTAGCTCCGCGACTATTATGCCAGGTGAAGCCCGGCATGCTGGGGTTGCATGTCTTAAAACCATCAACAAGTTTAAAGGAACGAATAAAATGGCGAAAGTGCCCAGAGCTGACATCCTGTCTACCCTCCAACGAGATGTTAAAGTCCCCTCCTAAAATCAAGTGTCGATCTGTGACACAGAACGGGGACAACTCTTCAAAGAGAGTTATACGGGACGAGGCCTCCACTGGCGCGTAGACACATATGGCCCGGAGGCGCTGTCCCCTCCATGTGGCGTCCACTCCCAAAACCCTACCTTGAAGAACGGTAAACGATCTTACTTCTTCAAAGGCGCGGTCGCCAAAAAGGATCCCGACGCCTGAGGAGTGGACACCACCTACGCTCCAGTAGGATCTACCCCTCTTCCATTGTCGAGAAAAGAGAGCCTCGTCCCGCTGGTCCCGGAGGTGGACTTCCTGCAGAAAACAAATGCTGAAGGGAGAAGATGCCAGCTGATTAAAAACAGATGTGCGCTTTAAAACGTTCCTCAAACCCCTGACATTCAAGGTGACAATATTAAAATTGGCCATGAAATGGTAAAAAGGTAAAATACAATTAAAAACAACACACTAAAATAATAAAAGCCAGCCATTAAAAACAATACCGCATTACTGCCCCCCCTCCTCAGTCAAACCCAAAAGGCCCCCCAGTTCCAGCCCCCCCAGGTACTCCTGTTCATTGGCTTTATCCTGCACACTACTGTACTCCTGGGGGGGCGCAGGGGACTGTCCCAAGTCCCACACCGGATGGGGGGCCCCCAACGTCGGGGAGGGGGGACTCTCTCGGCCTTGGTCCCCGGCCGCCACTGCTGACAAAGTGGCAGCCGGAGGGCTGGACGCGTCGGGTAGTACCTCCCTTCTGCTCCCTTCTTCCTCCTCCGGGGGGATGCGCCGCTCTTCCTCCTCCTGCTGCTGACGCCCGGAGCCAGGACTGGAGACCCCTCCTGCATCGCTGTCACTGTCCCTGGGGCCTCCTCCACCTCGGCCAGGGCTTCTCCTCCTGCCCCCGCCGCCGGCTGTTCCTGCCCTGATGTGGGGGCTTGCGCTCCCCCACCACTCTCCTTGCCGACAACTCTGCTACCTGACAGAGCGTCGGCGTAAGACGTTTTCCTCTGAGGGCAGGAACGAGCCAGATGGTCCTCGCCGTTGCAGTGGATGCAGCGACGGGGGCCCTTGCAGTCCCTGGCCATGTGCCCCGGCTCCAGGCAGTTACGGCAGCGCAGGTTGGCGCATCCCTCCAGAGTGTGTCCGAAGCTGTGACACTGTCGGCAGAAGGGAGGCTGTCCGGAATAAAACAAGTAAGCCTTATTGCCCTGTAGATTAAAATAGGCTGGGGGATGACTAAAACCGCCCGCGCCATTAGCGTCCGGGCGCAGGCGGGCCTGGAACTGGCGTCGTCCAGTCCAGATCCCCAGCTCATCCCGAATATCCTTGTGGCCAGGAAGAAGGTCCACATACTTGTTGAGGAACTGGCGGACGGCCTCGGCGGTGATATGAGGATTAAAACAATGTACAGTTATCACTCGCTTGTCGGGCCACCACAGCGGCTCGATGGTATACTGACCCAGGAGAGGGTACTGAGCCCTCTCCTTGCTCCGCTCCAGGACCTTGGAGTAGCTCTCGTCGGTGGACAGGGTGACCTCGAAGAACTGGTGAGGTCCATTCCGCTGCACACAGAGGATGTCCTCCATGCGGAGGCCCAGCTCCCCGAAGGCCACCTCCCGGATGAAGGCCAGGCGGTCAGGGAAGGTGCCCACCTCCCCTTCGGCCCTCCAGCAGAACCGGGCGGTATTACGCAGGCCACCGCCTGCTACCAGCCACGGCCCGCTGAAGGGCTTCCTCGCAGCACCGCCGGCCGTCGCCATCCGGGATGGTCCACCGACGTCGTCCCTGGAGCAGAGTCCTCCTGCCGCCGTGGTCCCGACGTCCGCCGTGGTCCGGCCGCCGTCCGCCGATCCGGGATGAGCCGAGGAACACTAAACTATAAAAGCAGCTAAGAAATAAAAACACCAGTTCCCCCAGCAGGGCGGCGGACAAGCCACCAGCCACTGCGGGATCCCCAGCCTAATAAAAACGAAAATAAAAGCAGGGATAAAAGGCTAAAAGGAAGGCACGGGTCGCCCCGTGGCAGCGGCGGTCAAGCCACCTACTGGTCACGCATTAGGGTCACCGTGCCTTCCTCTAAAAAACCCGACGCAGTCCTTTAAAAGCGATAAAAAGAGCGTAAAATCCACTTGATCTTAGCCAAAAGGCCGAGAAGCGATACCCACAAATTGCGCCCCGCCGGGCGCCGGCATGCGGGATGCCGACGGAGCTGGCGCGGCTCAGCCCTCACCAGCCCCTCTGGCAGGTGTCGCCCGGCGAGTCCACGCGTGATCCAGGGAGACCACAGCCGCGCCACCGGGCACCTAACGCCAGCCGCTAAGCCGGGCCCAGTCTTCCTTTGACAGCAGCAGTGCAGCTCTGCTTGGGCAGAGCCTCCAAAAATACCATGAACTCATCGCTATCCCTCTCCACGGAAATCTTTAGTAAAAGGCGAAAGATTTATACGGGATGAAGAGAGACCCGAGTCGATATGAGGCCGCCGCCAAGCCCGTCGCCGTTAGCCGGGCCTGCGTGACGCCCCCGCTCGGAGTAGAATGCCCAGGGGCGTCGCAGCCGCCGTCCTCGGGGCCCCGACTCCTCCCTGTCCTCCTGTCCTCTCAAAAGACAGCAATCATTTTAACAAACATGAGGGGAAATTCAAAAGGCAAAGATGACATCATGCCTTACCTCAGCGCAGCTGTCCACCGCACAAACAGTGTGTCACCTTCCTTTAAAAAAAAAAAAAAAAAAAAAAAAAGAAAAACGGCGGGAAACGGGGGCCACGCACAGACAGGGCCCCCCCCCTCACAGCACTCAGTCTATTAGTCACTCACTCACTCACTCACTCACTCACTCAGTCAGTCAGTCAGTCAGTCAGTCAGTTCTGCCTTTCGACAACAGGGGGCAGTAGAGGTGCACCATTCCCGGAAGCACTGCAATACCGGGTCGATGCGTGGAGCGGACGGGGCAAGCCCCACTTCCGGCTCCCTGTTCCAAAAATCCGTTTAATATGTGGTCCCCTCCATGGGGGACGTATCAGATATTAAACTGATAAGAACAGATTTTTTTTTTTTTTTTTTTTTTTTTCATCTTTAATCAACATTTCTGCATACAATCTAAGAACAACACATAAAACTATAAAGCCATTTATCACACACTACCCGTAATAAACTAACATCCATACTAAAACCCATACACCTATAAACCCCACTCATAACCTATTAAATCATAATACAACAACGTACATAACACATATTATAAAGCAATCCTATAATACCACATACATAAAACTTTATAAAAAACTTCAAACCTATAACGCCATTACAACACACGTTAAAACAGTATTAAATACATAATTACAGCAGAAATCCTAAAATCTTTAAAATGGTAAAACATCATCCGAAATATCCCCATTAAAACTAAGGTCCCCCCCCGACTCGGCAGCAACTAAAAAAGAGCGTTCATTAGCAAAGTCCTGCTGCCCTGCATAAAAACGTCTCTCTTGGGGGGAGACCAAAACACTTTGCAAATCAATTTGCTCTAAGGGGAAGATCGCTTCTCGGCCTAAAGCAGTGTCCTCGTTCCTCCGGGCCTTCTTCCTCCTCCTGCATTGGACAAACCTGGAGGGAGAGGTTGCGCGCTTTTCAGCCACGGCCACTTGACCCTTACCAGGGGACTCCACCGAAGCGCTGGAGGCCGTGGACTCCCCATCGGCACCGGCGAAGGGCTGTTCCTCGCTGTTCTCAGCTCCCCTCTCGGCTCCCCCGTGCATCTCAGCGCAGCCCGGCAGTGCCTGCTGTCGGGCCCCGTCCACAGCCGAACCCCGAGCAACGGCGTCGGCCCAGGACGGTTTGCGCTGAGGGCAGCTCCGAGCCAGATGGTCCTCACCTCTGCACAGGTTACACCGGAGGGGGCCCTTGCAGTCCTTCGCCAGGTGACCGACGTCCAGGCATCTCCAGCACTTCATGGTGGTACAGGAGTCCGCGGTGTGGCCCAGGCCGTGGCACAAGCGGCAGGAGGAGGGTTGCCCGGAGTAAAAAAGGTAGCCCTTGCAACGACCTATCATAAAATGAGCTGGTGGGTGGCTATACCCATCAGGGGAGCTAGCGTCGGGGCGCAGGCACACCCGGAACTGCCTGCGCCCAGTCCAGACACCCAGCTGGTCTCTCACGTCCCTGTGCCCAGGGACCACGTCGACAAACCTGCCCAGGAAGGCCGCCACCGCTTCAGCTGGAACGAAGGGGTCCAGGACGTGGACGGTGATCACTCTCCGATCCAGCTTCCACAGTGGCTCCACGTCGTAGTGCATCCGGCGAAGCTCTTTCTCCAAGCAGCTGCATGCAGCCAACATCTTCTTGTAGCCTTCTTCCGTGGTGCAAGTCACATAAAAGAAGGCCGAAGACTGGTTGCACTGCACACAGATGATGTCTTCCATAGTGAGTCCCAGGAGGCCGAAGAGCACTTCCCGGATAAAGGCCAGTCTCTCCGGGAAACTCTCCGATTCCTCCTGGTGGGTCCACCTGAAGGCTGCTGTATGCCGGATGACTACGACGGTCCTGTGTGGGCTCCCGGACATCCTGGCGATGGTGGGCAAGAGAGTCCTCGGGAGCCGGGCAGGGAGTCGACGTGTCCCAGCTGGGTGCCTAAACTAATAAAAGCTGGAAATAAAACCCCAAGCTCACCCTGCGGGAACGGCGGTCAAGCCACCCGAACCTGCACGTTAGGCTTGCAAGGGCTACCCAAAATAAAAAAAGCGCTAAAAGGAGACAACAGCTAGCCCCGTGGCAGCGGCGGTCAAGCCACCTGCTGGTCACGCTTTAGGTTCGCTGTTGCCTCCACTAAAAAACCTGGCAATAAAAATCCCTCCAAAAAGCAGCACTTGATCTTAGCCAAAAGGCCGAGAAGCGATACCCACAAATTGCGCCCCGCCAGGCGCCGGCATGCGGGATGCCGACGGAGCTGGCGCGGCTCAGCCCTCACCAGCCCCTCTGGCAGGTGTCGCCCGGCGAGTCCACGCGTGATCCAGGGAGACCACAGCCGCGCCACCGGGCACCTAACGCCAGCCGCTAAGCCGGGCCCAGTCTTCCTTTGACAGCAGCAGTGCAGCTCTGCTTGGGCAGAGCCTCCAAAAATACCATGAACTCATCGCTATCCCTCTCCACGGAAATCTTTAGTAAAAGGCGAAAGATTTATACGGGATGAAGAGAGACCCGAGTCGATATGGGGCCGCCGCCAAGCCCGTCGCCGTTAGCCGGGCCTGCGTGACGCCCCCGCTCGGAGTAGAATGCCCAGGGGCGTCGCAGCCGCCGTCCTCGGGGCCCCGACTCCTCCCTGTCCTCCTGTCCTCTCAAAAGACAGCAATCATTTTAACAAACATGAGGGGAAATTCAAAAGGCAAAGATGACATCATGCCTTACCTCAGCGCAGCTGTCCACCGCACAAACAGTGTGTCACCTTCCTTTAAAAAAAAAAAAAAAAAAAAAAAAAAGAAAAACGGCGGGAAACGGGGGCCACGCACAGACAGGGCCCCCCCCCTCACAGCACTCAGTCTATTAGTCACTCACTCACTCACTCACTCACTCACTCAGTCAGTCAGTCAGTCAGTCAGTCAGTCAGTTCTGCCTTTCGACAACAGGGGGCAGTAGAGGTGCACCATTCCCGGAAGCACTGCAATACCGGGTCGATGCGTGGAGCGGACGGGGCAAGCCCCACTTCCGGCTCCCTGTTCCAAAAATCCGTTTAATATGTGGTCCCCTCCATGGGGGACGTATCAGATATTAAACTGATAAGAACAGATTTTTTTTTTTTTTTTTTTTTTTCAATACTTTATTAAACAGTTCTGTACAACAATTAAAATCATACCAATACACAAAGCATATATACATCAATTAGCATCAATTAGCACTGTAATCAAAGCATAATAAAACAGCCTTTTAGGTTCACAAATTAGTAAAAATATATATCCATAAATACTTTATAAAAGGCTAAAACATTCTCAACACACAGTGCTACTTATATATGCTATACAAAACAGAGCATTATTAAAACAACATTAAACAAAACCTCTCCAGAACTGCAAAAAGACACACAACTATAAAACCACCAATACGTTACAATAACAATTAAAACACAACTACAATTAAATGGCCATTTACAAAAATAAAATGTCACCATAAATGCCACCTATTAAAAACTAAAACCATTAAAAGAGGAACACACCCGCCGACCTCCAACCTCTATGCCAGGGTCAGGTTGAGACCGGGTCATACATATTTCCAAACACTTAAAATCAGCACCTCGGGAATAAAACTTGGTCAATCACTTAATATACAGCACAACAAGTAAAATGTTAGATGTTAATAAATACAATGATTATTAATATTAATAAATAAGTGCTAAAAAAGATCAACCAAAACCATGCTTAATTGATTATGCACATGCTGTTAGTTAAAAACATTTTAATTAAAACACACGCACAAAAACAACAAAGCACACTCACCTAAAACCCGAAGTACCTCCTGTGTGCTTCAGAAAAGTGCGTCACGTCAACCCTGTAGAATGGAGCGTCACCACCTAAACGAAACGGGGCTAAAGCCAAAAGAGGCCCTTCCACCTCTCCTTGGCCTCGTGATAGCCCCGCTGGATGACGTCAGTCTCCATCCTGAAACCCAAGTCGGCCCGGATTTTACGGAATACCCCTTGTGCCTCCAGATGAACCCCTCTGCGGATGAGCGCGGTCCTGGCATTCCACAGCTCTCGCTTGGTAATGCTGACCAGCAGCCACATCCAGGGGCCGAAGGGGTTATGGAGGTTGGGGTCCCACCCCTTCAACACCTTGTCGTAGGTCAGACCGGGCTGCGGGTCCACACGTCCACACAGGCCCGCTACCAACCCCCAAACTCTCTGTGCATGCCCACAGTCCCAAAACACGTGCCTGATGGTCTCATCCTCGCTGCACTCGGGCCTGGGGCAGCGGGGGTGTCTGGTCAGCTTATGCCTATGTAAGACGTCCCTGACTGGCAGCTTACCATGAAGGCACTGCCAGTTCAGGTCCTGCAGCCTGTGATCCAAACCCTTAGGCTGGATTCTCGCCCATGTGCCTTCCTCCAGGCCCAGCATGGCCCGAGTATCCCTATGACCAAGCAAAGCACTGTAAAGCGCTCTATGCTTGGTCAAGGCCTCTGTCTTGACACCTGCCGGAAAAGACTTACTCCACTTGACAGCGTGGCTGTAGTGGGCCGGCAGGGTCTCAGCCTTGGGGCCGAGGTTGGTCCACGACGCCACCAGACGTCTCATGGGGAGAGCCAGCCACAGACGCACAAAGTGCTGATGGGGGTGCTCGAGGGGAGCTGCCAGGCGCGCGCAGAGCTGCGAGAAGAACAGGCAGTCAAGCTTGAGAGGAAAGTCAATAACATCCCTCCCCCCACTGTCCTTTCCGAGATACATCACTTCCCTACGCACGTACTCGTACCTGCCCCCCCAGACGAGGTTGAAAACGTCCTTCGTCAGGCCTCTGCGCATGAAGCGGGGCAAAGGGTACACATGTGCAAGGTAGAGCAGGGTGGGAAGAATATCCACTTTTAAGGCTAAGACCTTACCTTGGAAGGACAGGGACCTGGACTTCCACAGTCCGATCTTCCGCCTGGCGATCGCCAACCGCTCCTCCCAGTTCAAACGGGCGGCACCATCCGAAAGGAAGTTGACCCCCAACACTTTGAGAGGTCCGTCACAGAGGGTGAGACCCCCTGCGACGTCCTCCCTCGCCTTCCAGCTGCCGAAATACTTGGCCACCGACTTACTGAGGTTGAGCGTCGCGCCGGAGGCCCTACCGAACGCATGAACAAGGCTCATGGCATGACCGAGAGACTGATCAGAGCAGACGAAAAGGGTGGTGTCGTCCGCGTACTGGGTCAGCCTAACAGATTTCCCCCGGCTTCCTGGGATAAGAAGGCCATCGACCCCGGGGTGGGCGCGGATGGCGCACGCCAGTGGCTCTATATAGAGCGCGTAGAGGAGGGGGGAGAGGGGACATCCCTGCCTCACTCCACTCAGCTGGGGCACCAAGTCACTCAGGAAGCCATTGATAACAACATGGCTTCCAACTTCGTTATACAAAGTGTGTAACCACCCCAGATAATTGGGTCCAAAGCCAAACTTACCCAATACTTGAAACAGGAAGCGGTGATCTACCCGGTCGAAGGCTTTCTCCTGGTCCAAGCTGACCAGCAGGAGAGGGAGGTTCCTGTCCTCCACCCAGGCGATGGCGTCGCGGATGAGATGGAGATTCCACGTCGCCGATCGACCCGGTACTCCACACGTCTGATCGCTGTGAACCAGATGAGCCATGGCCTTCTTCAGGCGTTCTGTAAGGGTCTTTGCAATGAGCTTTGTGTCTACACAAAGCATGGTCAGGGGCCTCCAGTTGCCAAGGTCGGCACGATCGCCCTTCTTGTGCAACAAAGAAAGAACCCCTGACCTCATGCTCCTAGTGAGCAAACCCCGGCGCTGAACGTCCTCTACAACCTGCAGTAATTCCGGCCCGAGGACATCCCAAAAAGTGGAATAAAATTCCACCGGGAGCCCATCAAGGCCCGGTACCTTGCGGCGGTTCATCTTGCCAAGCACTGCGGTCAGCTCGGCCAAGGTGATGGGGGCTTCTAAGCCGTCACGAATGTCACTGGGAAGGCAAGGTGAGATGTTGTCTAGGAACCGCTCCCCTGCAACCGGGTCCGTGTCCCTAACCTTAAAAAGATTGTGATAAAACAATTTAGCAACCTCCAGCATGTCTGATGTTGTTGTTACCGTATCGCCATTTAAGGCCCGGAGAGAGTCGAAGGTCTTCTCCTCCCGGGCTTCCCTGGCTCTCTGGAAAAAATGAGTATTGCACTTTTCATTGTTTTCCAAAAAGAACATTCTGTCGCGGAGCATTTGGGCCGAGGCAGCCTGTGCATGCAGGCGCCTCAGCTCACCCTTTATATCAAGCAGTCGCTCGTGGTCGATGGTGCCCCCGCTGTTGTGAGCGGCGTATTCATCCCGCAACCTTCTCTCCAGCTGCAGAATGGAGAATTTCTTCTCCATCCTGCGCTGCTTGCTGTACTGCATGGAGAAGGTTCGGATCCTATCCTTCACACTCTCCCACCATTCGGCCACGGAGGGGAAGGTAGGCTTGTCCTTCTGCCACTCGGAGAAGTGATCTAAAAAAAGGTGTCTAAAATCGCTCTCCTCCAGGATCTGCAGGTTCATTTTCCAATAGCCACCCCCATATTCAGGGGCGTCTATGGAAACAGTGGCCTCCACTGCCAAGTGGTCAGTGGGCCACTGTGGGGAGAGGGACACCTTTTTAAAAACAACGGGGGGTGAGGCTAAAATATAGTCGATGCGACTGCTGGCTCCGCGACTATTGTGCCAGGTGAAGCCCGGCATGCTGGGGTTGCATATCTTAAAACCATCAACAAGTTTAAAGGAACGAATAAAATGGCGAAAGTGCCCAGAGCTGACATCCTGTCTACCCTCCAACGAGATGTTAAAGTCCCCTCCTAAAATCAAGTGTCGATCTGTGACACAGAACGGGGACAACTCTTCAAAGAGAGTTATACGGGACGAGGCCTCCACTAGAGCGTAGACACATATGGCCCGGAGGCGCTGTCCCCTCCATGTGGCGTCCACCCCCAAAACCCTACCTTGAAGAACGGTAAACGATCTTACTTCTTCAAAGGCGCGGTCGCCAAAAAGGATCCCGACGCCTGAGGAGTGGACACCACCTACGCTCCAGTAGGATCTACCCCTCTTCCATTGTCGTGAAAAGAGAGCCTCGTCCCGCTGGTCCCGGAGGTGGACTTCCTGCAGAAAACAAATGCTGAAGGGAGAAGATGCCAGCTGATTAAAAACAGATGTGCGCTTTAAAACGTTCCTCAAACCCCTGACATTCAAGGTGACAATATTAAAATTGGCCATGAAATGTTAAAAAGGTAAAATACAATTACAAACAACACACTAAAATAATAAAAGCCAGCCATTAAAAACAATACCGCATTACTGCCCCCCCTCCTCAGTCAAACCCAAAAGGCCCCCCAGTTCCAGCCCCCCCAGGTACTCCTGTTCATTTGCTTTGTCCTGCACACTACTGTACTCCTGGGGGGGCGCAGGGGACTGTCCCAAGTCCCACACCAGATGGGGGGCCCCCAATGTCGGGGAGGGGGGACTGTCTCGGCCTTGGTCCCCGGCCGCCACTGCTGGCAAGGTGGCAGCCGGAGGGCTGGATGCGTCGGGTTGTGCCTCCCTTCTGCTCTTCTTCCTCCTCCGGGGGGATGCGCCGCTCTTTCTCCTCCTGCTGCTGACACCTGGAGCCAGGACTGGAGACCCCTCCTGCATTGCAATCGCTGTCGCTGGAGCCTCCTCCACCTCGGCCAGGGCATCTCCTCCTGCCCCCGCCGCCGGCTGTTCCTGCCCTGACGTGGGGGCTTGCGCTCCCCCACCACTCTCCTTGCCGACAGCTCTGCTGCCTAACAGAGCGTCGGCGTATGACGTTTTCCGTTGGGGGCAGGAACGCGCCAGATGGTCCTCACCGTTGCAGTGGATGCAGCGACGGGGGCCCTTGCAGTCCCTGGCCATGTGCCCCGGCTCCAGGCAGTTACGGCAGCGCAGGTTGGCGCATCCCTCCAGAGTGTGTCCGAAGCTGTGACACTGTCGGCAGAAGGGAGGCTGTCCGGAATAAAACAAGTAAGCCTTATTGCCCTGTACATTAAAATAGGCTGGGGGATGACTAAAACCGCCCGCGCCATTAGCGTCCGGGCGCAGGCGGGCCTGGAACTGGCGTCGTCCAGTCCAGATCCCCAGCTCATCCCGAATATCCTTGTGGCCAGGAAGGAGGTCCACATACTTGTTCAGGAACTGGCGGACGGCCTCGGCGGTGATATGAGGATTGAAACAATGTACAGTTATCACTCGCTTGTCGGGCCACCACAGCGGCTCGATGGTATACTGACCCAGGAGAGGGTACTGGGCCCTCTCCTTGCTCCGCTCCAGGACCTTGGAGTAACTCTCGTCGGTGGACAGGGTGACCTCGAAGAACTGGTGAGGTCCATTCCGCTGCACACAGAGGATGTCCTCCATGCGGAGGCCCAGCTCCCCGAAGGCCACCTCCCGGATGAAGGCCAGGCGGTCAGGGAAGGTGCCCACCTCCCCTTCAGCCCTCCAGCAGAACCGGGCGGTATTACGCAGGCCACCGCCTGCTACCAGCCACGGCCCGCTGAAGGGCTTCCTCGCAGCACCGCCGGCCGTCGCCATCCGGGATGGTCCACCGACGTCGTTCCTGGAGCAGAGTCCTCCTGCCGCCGTGGTCCCGACGTCCGCCGTGGTCCTGCTGCCGTCCGCCAATCCGGGATGAGCCGAGGAATGCTAAACTATTAAAAACACCTAAGAAATAAAAACACCAGTTCACCCAACAGGGCGGCGGGCAGGCCACCAGCCACTGCGGGATCCCCAGCCTAATAAAAACGAAAATAAAAGCAGGGATAAAAGGCTAAAAGGAAGGCACGGGTCGCCCCGTGGCAGCGGCGGTCAAGCCACCTACTGGTCACGCATTAGGGTCACCGTGCCTTCCTCTAAAAAACCCGACGCAGTCCTTTAAAAGCGATAAAAAGAGCGTAAAATCCACTTGATCTTAGCCAAAAGGCCGAGAAGCGATACCCACAAATTGCGCCCCGCCGGGCGCCGGCATGCGGGATGCCGACGGAGCTGGCGCGGCTCAGCCCTCACCAGCCCCTCTGGCAGGTGTCGCCCGGCGAGTCCACGCGTGATCCAGGGAGACCACAGCCGCGCCACCGGGCACCTAACGCCAGCCGCTAAGCCGGGCCCAGTCTTCCTTTGACAGCAGCAGTGCAGCTCTGCTTGGGCAGAGCCTCCAAAAATACCATGAACTCATCGCTATCCCTCTCCACGGAAATCTTTAGTAAAAGGCGAAAGATTAATACGGGATGAAGAGAGACCCGAGTCGATATGAGGCCGCCGCCAAGCCCGTCGCCGTTAGCCGGGCCTGCGTGACGCCCCCGCTCGGAGTAGAATGCCCAGGGGCGTCGCAGCCGCCGTCCTCGGGGCCCCGACTCCTCCCTGTCCTCCTGTCCTCTCAAAAGACAGCAATCATTTTAACAAACATGAGGGGAAATTCAAAAGGCAAAGATGACATCATGCCTTACCTCAGCGCAGCTGTCCACCGCACAAACAGTGTGTCACCTTCCTTTAAAAAAAAAAAAAAAAAAAAAAAAGAAAAACGGCGGGAAACGGGGGCCACGCACAGACAGGGCCCCCCCCCTCACAGCACTCAGTCTATTAGTCACTCACTCACTCACTCACTCACTCAGTCAGTCAGTCAGTCAGTCAGTCAGTCAGTCAGTCAGTTCTGCCTTTCGACAACAGGGGGCAGTAGAGGTGCACCATTCCCGGAAGCACTGCAATACCGGGTCGATGCGTGGAGCGGACGGGGCAAGCCCCACTTCCGGCTCCCTGTTCCAAAAATCCGTTTAATATGTGGTCCCCTCCATGGGGGACGTATCAGATATTAAACTGATAAGAACAGATTTTTTTTTTTTTTTTTTTTTTTTCATCTTTAATCAACATTTCTGCATACAATCTAAGAACAACACATAAAACTATAAAGCCATTTATCACACACTACCCGTAATAAACTAACATCCATACTAAAACCCATACACCTATAAACCCCACTCATAACCTATTAAATCATAATACAACAACGTACATAACACATATTATAAAGCAATCCTATAATACCACATACATAAAACTTTATAAAAAACTTCAAACCTATAACGCCATTACAACACACGTTAAAACAGTATTAAATACATAATTACAGCAGAAATCCTAAAATCTTTAAAATGGTAAAACATCATCCGAAATATCCCCATTAAAACTAAGGTCCCCCCCCGACTCGGCAGCAACTAAAAAAGAGCGTTCATTAGCAAAGTCCTGCTGCCCTGCATAAAAACGTCTCTCTTGGGGGGAGACCAAAACACTTTGCAAATCAATTTGCTCTAAGGGGAAGATCGCTTCTCGGCCTAAAGCAGTGTCCTCGTTCCTCCGGGCCTTCTTCCTCCTCCTGCATTGGACAAACCTGGAGGGAGAGGTTGCGCGCTTTTCAGCCACGGCCACTTGACCCTTACCAGGGGACTCCACCGAAGCGCTGGAGGCCGTGGACTCCCCATCGGCACCGGCGAAGGGCTGTTCCTCGCTGTTCTCAGCTCCCCTCTCGGCTCCCCCGTGCATCTCAGCGCAGCCCGGCAGTGCCTGCTGTCGGGCCCCGTCCACAGCCGAACCCCGAGCAACGGCGTCGGCCCAGGACGGTTTGCGCTGAGGGCAGCTCCGAGCCAGATGGTCCTCACCTCTGCACAGGTTACACCGGAGGGGGCCCTTGCAGTCCTTCGCCAGGTGACCGACGTCCAGGCATCTCCAGCACTTCATGGTGGTACAGGAGTCCGCGGTGTGGCCCAGGCCGTGGCACAAGCGGCAGGAGGAGGGTTGCCCGGAGTAAAAAAGGTAGCCCTTGCAACGACCTATCATAAAATGAGCTGGTGGGTGGCTATACCCATCAGGGGAGCTAGCGTCGGGGCGCAGGCACACCCGGAACTGCCTGCGCCCAGTCCAGACACCCAGCTGGTCTCTCACGTCCCTGTGCCCAGGGACCACGTCGACAAACCTGCCCAGGAAGGCCGCCACCGCTTCAGCTGGAACGAAGGGGTCCAGGACGTGGACGGTGATCACTCTCCGATCCAGCTTCCACAGTGGCTCCACGTCGTAGTGCATCCGGCGAAGCTCTTTCTCCAAGCAGCTGCATGCAGCCAACATCTTCTTGTAGCCTTCTTCCGTGGTGCAAGTCACATAAAAGAAGGCCGAAGACTGGTTGCACTGCACACAGATGATGTCTTCCATAGTGAGTCCCAGGAGGCCGAAGAGCACTTCCCGGATAAAGGCCAGTCTCTCCGGGAAACTCTCCGATTCCTCCTGGTGGGTCCACCTGAAGGCTGCTGTATGCCGGATGACTACGACGGTCCTGTGTGGGCTCCCGGACATCCTGGCGATGGTGGGCAAGAGAGTCCTCGGGAGCCGGGCAGGGAGTCGACGTGTCCCAGCTGGGTGCCTAAACTAATAAAAGCTGGAAATAAAACCCCAAGCTCACCCTGCGGGAACGGCGGTCAAGCCACCCGAACCTGCACGTTAGGCTTGCAAGGGCTACCCAAAATAAAAAAAGCGCTAAAAGGAGACAACAGCTAGCCCCGTGGCAGCGGCGGTCAAGCCACCTGCTGGTCACGCTTTAGGTTCGCTGTTGCCTCCACTAAAAAACCTGGCAATAAAAATCCCTCCAAAAAGCAGCACTTGATCTTAGCCAAAAGGCCGAGAAGCGATACCCACAAATTGCGCCCCGCCAGGCGCCGGCATGCGGGATGCCGACGGAGCTGGCGCGGCTCAGCCCTCACCAGCCCCTCTGGCAGGTGTCGCCCGGCGAGTCCACGCGTGATCCAGGGAGACCACAGCCGCGCCACCGGGCACCTAACGCCAGCCGCTAAGCCGGGCCCAGTCTTCCTTTGACAGCAGCAGTGCAGCTCTGCTTGGGCAGAGCCTCCAAAAATACCATGAACTCATCGCTATCCCTCTCCACGGAAATCTTTAGTAAAAGGCGAAAGATTTATACGGGATGAAGAGAGACCCGAGTCGATATGGGGCCGCCGCCAAGCCCGTCGCCGTTAGCCGGGCCTGCGTGACGCCCCCGCTCGGAGTAGAATGCCCAGGGGCGTCGCAGCCGCCGTCCTCGGGGCCCCGACTCCTCCCTGTCCTCCTGTCCTCTCAAAAGACAGCAATCATTTTAACAAACATGAGGGGAAATTCAAAAGGCAAAGATGACATCATGCCTTACCTCAGCGCAGCTGTCCACCGCACAAACAGTGTGTCACCTTCCTTTAAAAAAAAAAAAAAAAAAAAAAAAAGAAAAACGGCGGGAAACGGGGGCCACGCACAGACAGGGCCCCCCCCCTCACAGCACTCAGTCTATTAGTCACTCACTCACTCACTCACTCAGTCAGTCAGTCAGTCAGTCAGTCAGTCAGTTCTGCCTTTCGACAACAGGGGGCAGTAGAGGTGCACCATTCCCGGAAGCACTGCAATACCGGGTCGATGCGTGGAGCGGACGGGGCAAGCCCCACTTCCGGCTCCCTGTTCCAAAAATCCGTTTAATATGTGGTCCCCTCCATGGGGGACGTATCAGATATTAAACTGATAAGAACAGATTTTTTTTTTTTTTTTTTTTTTTCAATACTTTATTAAACAGTTCTGTACAACAATTAAAATCATACCAATACACAAAGCATATATACATCAATTAGCATCAATTAGCACTGTAATCAAAGCATAATAAAACAGCCTTTTAGGTTCACAAATTAGTAAAAATATATATCCATAAATACTTTATAAAAGGCTAAAACATTCTCAACACACAGTGCTACTTATATATGCTATACAAAACAGAGCATTATTAAAACAACATTAAACAAAACCTCTCCAGAACTGCAAAAAGACACACAACTATAAAACCACCAATACGTTACAATAACAATTAAAACACAACTACAATTAAATGGCCATTTACAAAAATAAAATGTCACCATAAATGCCACCTATTAAAAACTAAAACCATTAAAAGAGGAACACACCCGCCGACCTCCAACCTCTATGCCAGGGTCAGGTTGAGACCGGGTCATACATATTTCCAAACACTTAAAATCAGCACCTCGGGAATAAAACTTGGTCAATCACTTAATATACAGCACAACAAGTAAAATGTTAGATGTTAATAAATACAATGATTATTAATATTAATAAATAAGTGCTAAAAAAGATCAACCAAAACCATGCTTAATTGATTATGCACATGCTGTTAGTTAAAAACATTTTAATTAAAACACACGCACAAAAACAACAAAGCACACTCACCTAAAACCCGAAGTACCTCCTGTGTGCTTCAGAAAAGTGCGTCACGTCAACCCTGTAGAATGGAGCGTCACCACCTAAACGAAACGGGGCTAAAGCCAAAAGAGGCCCTTCCACCTCTCCTTGGCCTCGTGATAGCCCCGCTGGATGACGTCAGTCTCCATCCTGAAACCCAAGTCGGCCCGGATTTTACGGAATACCCCTTGTGCCTCCAGATGAACCCCTCTGCGGATGAGCGCGGTCCTGGCATTCCACAGCTCTCGCTTGGTAATGCTGACCAGCAGCCACATCCAGGGGCCGAAGGGGTTATGGAGGTTGGGGTCCCACCCCTTCAACACCTTGTCGTAGGTCAGACCGGGCTGCGGGTCCACACGTCCACACAGGCCCGCTACCAACCCCCAAACTCTCTGTGCATGCCCACAGTCCCAAAACACGTGCCTGATGGTCTCATCCTCGCTGCACTCGGGCCTGGGGCAGCGGGGGTGTCTGGTCAGCTTATGCCTATGTAAGACGTCCCTGACTGGCAGCTTACCATGAAGGCACTGCCAGTTCAGGTCCTGCAGCCTGTGATCCAAACCCTTAGGCTGGATTCTCGCCCATGTGCCTTCCTCCAGGCCCAGCATGGCCCGAGTATCCCTATGACCAAGCAAAGCACTGTAAAGCGCTCTATGCTTGGTCAAGGCCTCTGTCTTGACACCTGCCGGAAAAGACTTACTCCACTTGACAGCGTGGCTGTAGTGGGCCGGCAGGGTCTCAGCCTTGGGGCCGAGGTTGGTCCACGACGCCACCAGACGTCTCATGGGGAGAGCCAGCCACAGACGCACAAAGTGCTGATGGGGGTGCTCGAGGGGAGCTGCCAGGCGCGCGCAGAGCTGCGAGAAGAACAGGCAGTCAAGCTTGAGAGGAAAGTCAATAACATCCCTCCCCCCACTGTCCTTTCCGAGATACATCACTTCCCTACGCACGTACTCGTACCTGCCCCCCCAGACGAGGTTGAAAACGTCCTTCGTCAGGCCTCTGCGCATGAAGCGGGGCAAAGGGTACACATGTGCAAGGTAGAGCAGGGTGGGAAGAATATCCACTTTTAAGGCTAAGACCTTACCTTGGAAGGACAGGGACCTGGACTTCCACAGTCCGATCTTCCGCCTGGCGATCGCCAACCGCTCCTCCCAGTTCAAACGGGCGGCACCATCCGAAAGGAAGTTGACCCCCAACACTTTGAGAGGTCCGTCACAGAGGGTGAGACCCCCTGCGACGTCCTCCCTCGCCTTCCAGCTGCCGAAATACTTGGCCACCGACTTACTGAGGTTGAGCGTCGCGCCGGAGGCCCTACCGAACGCATGAACAAGGCTCATGGCATGACCGAGAGACTGATCAGAGCAGACGAAAAGGGTGGTGTCGTCCGCGTACTGGGTCAGCCTAACAGATTTCCCCCGGCTTCCTGGGATAAGAAGGCCATCGACCCCGGGGTGGGCGCGGATGGCGCACGCCAGTGGCTCTATATAGAGCGCGTAGAGGAGGGGGGAGAGGGGACATCCCTGCCTCACTCCACTCAGCTGGGGCACCAAGTCACTCAGGAAGCCATTGATAACAACATGGCTTCCAACTTCGTTATACAAAGTGTGTAACCACCCCAGATAATTGGGTCCAAAGCCAAACTTACCCAATACTTGAAACAGGAAGCGGTGATCTACCCGGTCGAAGGCTTTCTCCTGGTCCAAGCTGACCAGCAGGAGAGGGAGGTTCCTGTCCTCCACCCAGGCGATGGCGTCGCGGATGAGATGGAGATTCCACGTCGCCGATCGACCCGGTACTCCACACGTCTGATCGCTGTGAACCAGATGAGCCATGGCCTTCTTCAGGCGTTCTGTAAGGGTCTTTGCAATGAGCTTTGTGTCTACACAAAGCATGGTCAGGGGCCTCCAGTTGCCAAGGTCGGCACGATCGCCCTTCTTGTGCAACAAAGAAAGAACCCCTGACCTCATGCTCCTAGTGAGCAAACCCCGGCGCTGAACGTCCTCTACAACCTGCAGTAATTCCGGCCCGAGGACATCCCAAAAAGTGGAATAAAATTCCACCGGGAGCCCATCAAGGCCCGGTACCTTGCGGCGGTTCATCTTGCCAAGCACTGCGGTCAGCTCGGCCAAGGTGATGGGGGCTTCTAAGCCGTCACGAATGTCACTGGGAAGGCAAGGTGAGATGTTGTCTAGGAACCGCTCCCCTGCAACCGGGTCCGTGTCCCTAACCTTAAAAAGATTGTGATAAAACAATTTAGCAACCTCCAGCATGTCTGATGTTGTTGTTACCGTATCGCCATTTAAGGCCCGGAGAGAGTCGAAGGTCTTCTCCTCCCGGGCTTCCCTGGCTCTCTGGAAAAAATGAGTATTGCACTTTTCATTGTTTTCCAAAAAGAACATTCTGTCGCGGAGCATTTGGGCCGAGGCAGCCTGTGCATGCAGGCGCCTCAGCTCACCCTTTATATCAAGCAGTCGCTCGTGGTCGATGGTGCCCCCGCTGTTGTGAGCGGCGTATTCATCCCGCAACCTTCTCTCCAGCTGCAGAATGGAGAATTTCTTCTCCATCCTGCGCTGCTTGCTGTACTGCATGGAGAAGGTTCGGATCCTATCCTTCACACTCTCCCACCATTCGGCCACGGAGGGGAAGGTAGGCTTGTCCTTCTGCCACTCGGAGAAGTGATCTAAAAAAAGGTGTCTAAAATCGCTCTCCTCCAGGATCTGCAGGTTCATTTTCCAATAGCCACCCCCATATTCAGGGGCGTCTATGGAAACAGTGGCCTCCACTGCCAAGTGGTCAGTGGGCCACTGTGGGGAGAGGGACACCTTTTTAAAAACAACGGGGGGTGAGGCTAAAATATAGTCGATGCGACTGCTGGCTCCGCGACTATTGTGCCAGGTGAAGCCCGGCATGCTGGGGTTGCATATCTTAAAACCATCAACAAGTTTAAAGGAACGAATAAAATGGCGAAAGTGCCCAGAGCTGACATCCTGTCTACCCTCCAACGAGATGTTAAAGTCCCCTCCTAAAATCAAGTGTCGATCTGTGACACAGAACGGGGACAACTCTTCAAAGAGAGTTATACGGGACGAGGCCTCCACTGGAGCGTAGACACATATGGCCCGGAGGCGCTGTCCCCTCCATGTGGCGTCCACCCCCAAAACCCTACCTTGAAGAACGGTAAACGATCTTACTTCTTCAAAGGCGCGGTCGCCAAAAAGGATCCCGACGCCTGAGGAGTGGACACCACCTACGCTCCAGTAGGATCTACCCCTCTTCCATTGTCGTGAAAAGAGAGCCTCGTCCCGCTGGTCCCGGAGGTGGACTTCCTGCAGAAAACAAATGCTGAAGGGAGAAGATGCCAGCTGATTAAAAACAGATGTGCGCTTTAAAACGTTCCTCAAACCCCTGACATTCAAGGTGACAATATTAAAATTGGCCATGAAATGTTAAAAAGGTAAAATACAATTACAAACAACACACTAAAATAATAAAAGCCAGCCATTAAAAACAATACCGCATTACTGCCCCCCCTCCTCAGTCAAACCCAAAAGGCCCCCCAGTTCCAGCCCCCCCAGGTACTCCTGTTCATTTGCTTTGTCCTGCACACTACTGTACTCCTGGGGGGGCGCAGGGGACTGTCCCAAGTCCCACACCAGATGGGGGGCCCCCAATGTCGGGGAGGGGGGACTCTCTCGGCCTTGGTCCCCGGCCGCCACTGCTGGCAAGGTGGCAGCCGGAGGGCTGGATGCGTCGGGTTGTGCCTCCCTTCTGCTCTTCTTCCTCCTCCGGGGGGATGCGCCGCTCTTTCTCCTCCTGCTGCTGACACCTGGAGCCAGGACTGGAGACCCCTCCTGCATTGCAATCGCTGTCGCTGGGGCCTCCTCCACCTCGGCCAGGGCATCTCCTCCTGCCCCCGCCGCCG
>NW_027325973.1:496561-511561 GCF_048594095.1 Paramormyrops kingsleyae
TAAGACTATAAAAACCGAACATTTTCCACATACTAAAACAAACTCACATCAATACTAATCAAAATAGCACATATCAAAACCCATTTATACCCACAAACTTAATCCAACACTATAATTAACAAAAACATATTACTACCATAATAATACAAGACACCTTATAACATACAAATCTTAAAATATGAAACTACTCAAAACATTACAACACACATTAAAACAGTATTAAATCCATAAATATAGCAGAAATCCTAAAATCTTTAAAAAGGTAAAACATTATAGTCCTCAGAAATATCCCCATTAAAACAAAGGTCTCCCCCGGACTCAACAGTGGCTAAAAAAGAACGTTCATTTGCCATGTCCTGCTGCACTGGATAAGACCGTCTCTCAAGTGGGGAGACCAAAACACTTAGTAAGTCCATCTGTTCAAAAGGGGAAATCGCTTCTCGGCCTAAAGCAGTGTCCTCGTTCCTCCGGGCCTTCTTCCTCCTCCTGCTTTGGACAAACCTGGAGGGAGAGGTTGCGCGCTTTTCAGCCACGGCCAATGGACCCTTACCTGGGGACTCCACAGAAGCGCTGGAGGCCGTGGACTCCCCATCGGCACTGGCGAAGGGCTGATCCTCGGTGTTCTCAGCTCCCCTCTCGGCTCCCCCGTGCATCTCAGCGCAGCCCGGCAGTGCCTGCTGTCGGGCCCCGTCCACAGCCGAGCCCCGGGTAACGGCATCGGCCCAGGACGGTTTGCGCTGAGGGCAGCTCCGAGCCAGATGGTCCTCACCTCTGCACAGGTTACACCGGAGGGGGCCCTTGCAGTCCTTCGCCAGGTGACCGACGTCCAGGCATCTCCAGCACTTCATGGTGGTACAGGAGTCCGCGGTGTGGCCCAGGCCGTGGCACAAGCGGCAGGAGGAGGGTTGCCCGGAGTAAAAAAGGTAGCCCTTGCAACGACCTATCATAAAATGAGCAGGTGGGTGGCTATACCCGTCAGGGGAGCTAGCGTCGGGGCGCAGGCACACCCGGAACTGCCTGCGCCCAGTCCAGACACCCAGCTGGTCCCTCACGTCCCTGTGCCCAGGGACCACGTCGACAAACCTGCCCAGGAAGGCAGCCACCGCTTCAGCTGGAACGAAGGGGTCCAGGACGTGGACGGTGATCACTCTCCGATCCAGCTTCCACAGTGGCTCTACGTCGTAGTGCATCCGGCGAAGCTCTTTCTCCAAGCAGCTGCATGCAGCCAACATCTTCTTGTAGCCTTCTTCCGTGGTGCAAGTCACATAAAAGAAGGCTGAAGACTGGTTGCGCTGCACACAGATGATGTCTTCCATAGTGAGTCCCAGGAGGCCGAAGAGCACCTCCCGGATGAAGGCCAGTCTCTCCGGGAAACTCTCCGGTTCCTCCTGGTGGGTCCACTTGAAGGCTGCTGTATGCCGGATGACTACGACGGTCCTGTGTGGGCTCCCGGACATCCTGGCGATGGTGGGGAAGAGAGTCCTCGGGAGCCGGGCAGGGAGTCGACGTGTCCTAGCTGGGTGCCTAAACTAAAAAAAGCTGGAAATAAAACCCCAAGCTCACCCTGCGGGAACGGCGGTCAAGCCACCCGAACCTGCACGTTAGGCTTGCAAGGGCTACCCAAAATAAAAAAAAGCGCTAAAAGGAGACAACAGCTAGCCCCGTGGCAGCGGCGGTCAAGCCACCTGCTGGGCACGCCTTAGGTTCGCTGTTGCCTCCACTAAAAACCTGACAATAAAAATCCCTCCAAAAAGAAGCACTTGATCTTAGCCAAAAAGCCGAGAAGCGATACCCACAAATTGCGCCCCGCCGGGCGCCGGCATGCGGGATGCCGACGGAGCTGGCGCGGCTCAGCCCTCACCAGCCCCTCTGGCAGGTGTCGCCCGGCGAGTCCACGCGTGATCCAGGGAGACCACAGCCGCGCCACCGGGCACCTAACGCCAGCCGCTAAGCCGGGCCCAGTCTTCCTTTGACAGCAGCAGTGCAGCTCTGCTTGGGCAGAGCCTCCAAAAATACCATGAACTCATCGCTATCCCTCTCCACGGAAATCTTTAGTAAAAGGCGAAAGATTTATACGGGATGAAGAGAGACCCGAGTCGATATGGGGCCGCCGCCAAGCCCGTCGCCGTTAGCCGGGCCTGCGTGACGCCCCCGCTCGGAGTAGAATGCCCAGGGGCGTCGCAGCCGCCGTCCTCGGGGCCCCGACTCCTCCCTGTCCTCCTGTCCTCTCAAAAGACAGCAATCATTTTAACAAACATGAGGGGAAATTCAAAAGGCAAAGATGACATCATGCCTTACCTCAGCGCAGCTGTCCACCGCACAAACAGTGTGTCACCTTCCTTTAAAAAAAAAAAAAAAAAAAAAAAAAAAAGAAAAACGGCGGGAAACGGGGGCCACGCACAGACAGGGCCCCCCCCCTCACAGCACTCAGTCTATTAGTCACTCACTCACTCACTCACTCACTCAGTCAGTCAGTCAGTCAGTCAGTCAGTCAGTCAGTCAGTCAGTTCTGCCTTTCGACAACAGGGGGCAGTAGAGGTGCACCATTCCCGGAAGCACTGCAATACCGGGTCGATGCGTGGAGCGGACGGGGCAAGCCCCACTTCCGGCTCCCTGTTCCAAAAATCCGTTTAATATGTGGTCCCCTCCATGGGGGACATATCAGATATTAAACTGATAAGAACAGATTTTTTTTTTTTCCAATACTTTATTTAACAGTTCTGCACACACATTAACACAAGCAATTTAAGACATTGAATAAAAACCACACTTTTAAAACATGGCATTGTCAACACGGAATATTAAAACAACCTCTTCCTGCAAAAACAGTACTCATCATAAAGCAACATAACAACAATGTAAAAGGTTGAAATTTTCCAAGTTATACACATCAATGCCTGTACAACCAAACGTTAATAATATATATTAAAATAGAATTAAACAAGCAAAATATGCAGAACTATATATAAACAATACAATCAACAATTAAAATTACAACCAAATACCCTTTAATTACATTAATATGGCCATTTATACAAATAAAATGTCACCTCAAATGCAAGTCATTAAAAAGTTAAAACCTTAAAAGAGGAACAGACCCGCAGACCTCAAACTTCAAACACAAGGGTCGGGTTAAAACAGGGTTATATACCATCCTCACACACATAAAATCTGTGACTTCGGGCATAAAATACGGTTAATCACAAACACAAAGCACATCAAACAAGTTAAAATGTTAATAAATAATGTTAATATTAATAAACACGTGCTAAAAGTGATCAACCAGTAGTGCACAATAAGTTCTGTACATGCAATTATTTAAAAAAATAAATAAATAAATAAATATTTAAAATACAACACACGCACAAAAACCAAGCACACTTACCTAAAACCCAAAGTACCTTCTGTGTGCTCCAGAAAGGTGCGTCATGTCCACCCTGTAGAATGGAGCGTCACCACCTAAACAACACGGGGCTAAAGCCAAAAGAGGCCCTTCCACCTCTCCTTGGCCTCGTGATAGCCCCGCTGGATGACGTCAGTCTCCATCCTGAAACCCAAGTCGGCCCGGATTTTACGGAATACCCCTTGTGCCTCCAGATGAACCCCTCTGCGGATGAGCGCGGTCCTGGCATTCCACAGCTCTCGCTTGGTAATGCTGACCAGCAGCCACATCCAGGGGCCGAAGGGGTTATGGAGGTTGGGGTCCCACCCCTTCAACACCTTGTCGTAGGTCAGATCGGGCTGCGGGTCCACACGTCCACACAGGCCCGCTACCAACCCCCAAACTCTCTGTGCATGCCCACAGTCCCAAAACACGTGCCTGATGGTCTCATCCTCGCTGCACTCGGGCCTGGGGCAGCGGGGGTGTCTGGTCAGCTTATGCCTATGTAAGACGTCCCTGACTGGCAGCTTACCATGAAGGCACTGCCAGTTCAGGTCCTGCAGCCTGTGATCCAAACCCTTAGGCTGGATTCTCGCCCATGTGCCTTCCTCCAGGCCCAGCATGGCCCGAGTATCCCTATGACCAAGCAAAGCACTGTAAAGCGCTCTATGCTTGGTCAAGGCCTCTGTCTTGACACCTGCCGGAAAAGACTTACTCCACTTGACAGCGTGGCTGTAGTGGGCCGGCAGGGTCTCAGCCTTGGGGCCGAGGTTGGTCCACGACGCCACCAGACGTCTCATGGGGAGAGCCAGCCACAGACGCACAAAGTGCTGATGGGGGTGCTCGAGGGGAGCTGCCAGGCGCGCGCAGAGCTGCGAGAAGAACAGGCAGTCAAGCTTGAGAGGAAAGTCAATAACATCCCTCCCCCCACTGTCCTTTCCGAGATACATCACTTCCCTACGCACGTACTCGTACCTGCCCCCCCAGACGAGGTTGAAAACGTCCTTCGTCAGGCCTCTGCGCATGAAGCGGGGCAAAGGGTACACATGTGCAAGGTAGAGCAGGGTGGGAAGAATATCCACTTTTAAGGCTAAGACCTTACCTTGGAAGGACAGGGACCTGGACTTCCACAGTCCGATCTTCCGCCTGGCGATCGCCAACCGCTCCTCCCAGTTCAAACGGGCGGCACCATCCGAAAGGAAGTTGACCCCCAACACTTTGAGAGGTCCGTCACAGAGGGTGAGACCCCCTGCGACGTCCTCCCTCGCCTTCCAGCTGCCGAAATACTTGGCCACCGACTTACTGAGGTTGAGCGTCGCGCCGGAGGCCCTACCGAACGCATGAACAAGGCTCATGGCATGACCGAGAGACTGATCAGAGCAGACGAAAAGGGTGGTGTCGTCCGCGTACTGGGTCAGCCTAACAGATTTCCCCCGGCTTCCTGGGATAAGAAGGCCATCGACCCCGGGGTGGGCGCGGATGGCGCACGCCAGTGGCTCTATATAGAGCGCGTAGAGGAGGGGGGAGAGGGGACATCCCTGCCTCACTCCACTCAGCTGGGGCACCAAATCACTCAGGAAGCCATTGATAACAACATGGCTTCCAACTTCGTTATACAAAGTGTGTAACCACCCCAGATAATTGGGTCCAAAGCCAAACTTACCCAATACTTGAAACAGGAAGCGGTGATCTACCCGGTCAAAGGCTTTCTCCTGGTCCAAGCTGACCAGCAGGAGAGGGAGGTTCCTGTCCTCCACCCAGGCGATGGCGTCGCGGATAAGATGGAGATTCCACGTCGCCGATCGACCCGGTACTCCACACGTCTGATCGCTATGAACCAGATGAGCCATGGCCTTCTTCAGGCGTTCTGTAAGGGTCTTTGCAATGAGCTTTGTGTCTACACAAAGCATGGTCAGGGGCCTCCAGTTGCCAAGGTCGGCACGATCGCCCTTCTTGTGCAACAAAGAAAGAACCCCTGACCTCATGCTCCTAGTGAGCAAACCCCGGCGCTGAACGTCCTCTACAACCTGCAGTAATTCCGGCCCGAGGACATCCCAAAAGGTGGAATAAAATTCCACCGGGAGCCCATCAAGGCCCGGTACCTTGCGGCGGTTCATCTTGCCAAGCACTGCGGTCAGCTCGGCCAAGGTGATGGGGGCTTCTAAGCCGTCACGAATGTCACTGGGAAGGCAAGGTAAAATGTTGTCTAGGAACCGCTCCCCTACAACCGGGTCCGTATCCCTAACCTTAAAAAGATCACAATAAAACAATTTGGCAACCTCCAGCATGTCTGATGTTGTAGTTACCTTGTTGCTATTTGAGGCACGGAGAGAGACAAAGCTCTTCTCCTCCCGGGCTTCCCTGGCTCTCTGGAAAAAAAAGGCGTTGCACTTTTCATTGTTTTCCAACAGGCACATTTTGTCGCGGAGCATTAGGGCCGAGGCAGCCTGTTCATGCAGGCGCCTCAGCTCACCCTTTATGCCAAGCAGTCGCTCGTGATCGATGGCGCCCCCGTTGTTGTGAGCGGCGTATTCATCCCGCAACCTTCTCTCCAGCTGCAGAATGGAGAATTTCTTCTCCATCCTGCGCTGCTTGCTGTACTGCATGGAGAAGGTTCGGATCCTATCCTTCACACTCTCCCACCATTCAGCCACGGAGGGGAAGGTAGGCTTGTCCTTCTGCCACTCGGAGAAGTGATCTAAAAAAAGGTGTCTAAAATCGCTCTCCTCCAGGATCTGCAGGTTCATTTTCCAATAGCCACCCCCATATTCAGGGGCGTCTATGGAAACAGTGGCCTCCACTGCCAAGTGGTCAGTGGGCCACTGTGGGGAGAGGGACACCTTTTTAAAAACAACGGGGGGTGAGGCTAAAATATAGTCGATGCGACTGCTGGCTCCGCGACTATTGTGCCAGGTGAAGCCCGGCATGCTGGGGTTGCATATCTTAAAACCATCAACAAGTTTAAAGGAACGAATAAAATGGCGAAAGTGCCCAGAGCTGACATCCTGTCTACCCTCCAACGAGATGTTAAAGTCCCCTCCTAAAATCAAGTGTCGATCTGTGACACAGAACGGGGACAACTCTTCAAAGAGAGTTATACGGGACGAGGCCTCCACTGGAGCGTAGACACATATGGCCCGGAGGCGCTGTCCCCTCCATGTGGCGTCCACCCCCAAAACCCTACCTTGAAGAACGGTAAACGATCTTACTTCTTCAAAGGCGCGGTCGCCAAAAAGGATCCCGACGCCTGAGGAGTGGACACCACCTACGCTCCAGTAGGATCTACCCCTCTTCCATTGTCGTGAAAAGAGAGCCTCGTCCCGCTGGTCCCGGAGGTGGACTTCCTGCAGAAAACAAATGCTGAAGGGAGAAGATGCCAGCTGATTAAAAACAGATGTGCGCTTTAAAACGTTCCTCAAACCCCTGACATTCAAGGTGACAATATTAAAATTGGCCATGAAATGTTAAAAAGGTAAAATACAATTACAAACAACACACTAAAATAATAAAAGCCAGCCATTAAAAACAATACCGCATTACTGCCCCCCCTCCTCAGTCAAACCCAAAAGGCCCCCCAGTTCCAGCCCCCCCAGGTACTCCTGTTCATTTGCTTTGTCCTGCACACTACTGTACTCCTGGGGGGGCGCAGGGGACTGTCCCAAGTCCCACACCAGATGGGGGGCCCCCAATGTCGGGGAGGGGGGACTCTCTCGGCCTTGGTCCCCGGCCGCCACTGCTGGCAAGGTGGCAGCCGGAGGGCTGGATGCGTCGGGTTGTGCCTCCCTTCTGCTCTTCTTCCTCCTCCGGGGGGATGCGCCGCTCTTTCTCCTCCTGCTGCTGACACCTGGAGCCAGGACTGGAGACCCCTCCTGCATTGCAGTCGCTGTCGCTGGGGCCTCCTCCACCTCGGCCAGGGCATCTCCTCCTGCCCCCGCCGCCGGCTGTTCCTGCCCTGACGTGGGGGCTTGCGCTCCCCCACCACTCTCCTTGCCGACAGCTCTGCTGCCTAACAGAGCGTCGGCGTATGACGTTTTCCGTTGGGGGCAGGAACGAGCCAGATGGTCCTCACCGTTGCAGTGGATGCAGCGACGGGGGCCCTTGCAGTCCCTGGCCATGTGCCCCGGCTCCAGGCAGTTACGGCAGCGCAGGTTGGCGCATCCCTCCAGAGTGTGTCCGAAGCTGTGACACTGTCGGCAGAAGGGAGGCTGTCCGGAATAAAACAAGTAAGCCTTATTGCCCTGTACATTAAAATAGGCTGGGGGATGACTAAAACCGCCCGCGCCATTAGCGTCCGGGCGCAGGCGGGCCTGGAACTGGCGTCGTCCAGTCCAGATCCCCAGCTCATCCCGAATATCCTTGTGGCCAGGAAGGAGGTCCACATACTTGTTCAGGAACTGGCGGACGGCCTCGGCGGTGATATGAGGATTGAAACAATGTACAGTTATCACTCGCTTGTCGGGCCACCACAGCGGCTCGATGGTATACTGACCCAGGAGAGGGTACTGGGCCCTCTCCTTGCTCCGCTCCAGGACCTTGGAGTAACTCTCGTCGGTGGACAGGGTGACCTCGAAGAACTGGTGAGGTCCATTCCGCTGCACACAGAGGATGTCCTCCATGCGGAGGCCCAGCTCCCCGAAGGCCACCTCCCGGATGAAGGCCAGGCGGTCAGGGAAGGTGCCCACCTCCCCTTCAGCCCTCCAGCAGAACCGGGCGGTATTACGCAGGCCACCGCCTGCTACCAGCCACGGCCCGCTGAAGGGCTTCCTCGCAGCACCGCCGGCCGTCGCCATCCGGGATGGTCCACCGACGTCGTTCCTGGAGCAGAGTCCTCCTGCCGCCGTGGTCCCGACGTCCGCCGTGGTCCTGCCGCCGTCCGCCAATCCGGGATGAGCCGAGGAATGCTAAACTATTAAAAACACCTAAGAAATAAAAACACCAGTTCACCCAACAGGGCGGCGGGCAGGCCACCAGCCACTGCGGGATCCCCAGCCTAATAAAAACGAAAATAAAAGCAGGGATAAAAGGCTAAAAGGAAGGCACGGGTCGCCCCGTGGCAGCGGCGGTCAAGCCACCTACTGGTCACGCATTAGGGTCACCGTGCCTTCCTCTAAAAAACCCGACGCAGTCCTTTAAAAGCGATAAAAAGAGCGTAAAATCCACTTGATCTTAGCCAAAAGGCCGAGAAGCGATACCCACAAATTGCGCCCCGCCGGGCGCCGGCATGCGGGATGCCGACGGAGCTGGCGCGGCTCAGCCCTCACCAGCCCCTCTGGCAGGTGTCGCCCGGCGAGTCCACGCGTGATCCAGGGAGACCACAGCCGCGCCACCGGGCACCTAACGCCAGCCGCTAAGCCGGGCCCAGTCTTCCTTTGACAGCAGCAGTGCAGCTCTGCTTGGGCAGAGCCTCCAAAAATACCATGAACTCATCGCTATCCCTCTCCACGGAAATCTTTAGTAAAAGGCGAAAGATTTATACGGGATGAAGAGAGACCCGAGTCGATATGGGGCCGCCGCCAAGCCCGTCGCCGTTAGCCGGGCCTGCGTGACGCCCCCGCTCGGAGTAGAATGCCCAGGGGCGTCGCAGCCGCCGTCCTCGGGGCCCCGACTCCTCCCTGTCCTCCTGTCCTCTCAAAAGACAGCAATCATTTTAACAAACATGAGGGGAAATTCAAAAGGCAAAGATGACATCATGCCTTACCTCAGCGCAGCTGTCCACCGCACAAACAGTGTGTCACCTTCCTTTAAAAAAAAAAAAAAAAAAAAAAAGAAAAACGGCGGGAAACGGGGGCCACGCACAGACAGGGCCCCCCCCCTCACAGCACTCAGTCTATTAGTCACTCACTCACTCACTCACTCACTCACTCACTCACTCACTCAGTCAGTCAGTCAGTCAGTCAGTCAGTCAGTTCTGCCTTTCGACAACAGGGGGCAGTAGAGGTGCACCATTCCCGGAAGCACTGCAATACCGGGTCGATGCGTGGAGCGGACGGGGCAAGCCCCACTTCCGGCTCCCTGTTCCAAAAATCCGTTTAATATGTGGTCCCCTCCATGGGGGACGTATCAGATATTAAACTGATAAGAACAGATACTACACTTGATCTTAGCCAAAAGGCCGAGAAGCGATACCCACAAATTGCGCCCCGCCGGGCGCCGGCATGCGGGATGCCGACGGAGCTGGCGCGGCTCAGCCCTCACCAGCCCCTCTGGCAGGTGTCGCCCGGCGAGTCCACGCGTGATCCAGGGAGACCACAGCCGCGCCACCGGGCACCTAACGCCAGCCGCTAAGCCGGGCCCAGTCTTCCTTTGACAGCAGCAGTGCAGCTCTGCTTGGGCAGAGCCTCCAAAAATACCATGAACTCATCGCTATCCCTCTCCACGGAAATCTTTAGTAAAAGGCGAAAGATTTATACGGGATGAAGAGAGACCCGAGTCGATATGGGGCCGCCGCCAAGCCCGTCGCCGTTAGCCGGGCCTGCGTGACGCCCCCGCTCGGAGTAGAATGCCCAGGGGCGTCGCAGCCGCCGTCCTCGGGGCCCCGACTCCTCCCTGTCCTCCTGTCCTCTCAAAAGACAGCAATCATTTTAACAAACATGAGGGGAAATTCAAAAGGCAAAGATGACATCATGCCTTACCTCAGCGCAGCTGTCCACCGCACAAACAGTGTGTCACCTTCCTTTAAAAAAAAAAAAAAAAAAAAAAAAAAAAAGAAAAACGGCGGGAAACGGGGGCCACGCACAGACAGGGCCCCCCCCCTCACAGCACTCAGTCTATTAGTCACTCACTAACTCACTCACTCACTCACTCACTCAGTCAGTCAGTCAGTTCTGCCTTTCGACAACAGGGGGCAGTAGAGGTGCACCATTCCCGGAAGCACTGCAATACCGGGTCGATGCGTGGAGCGGACGGGGCAAGCCCCACTTCCGGCTCCCTGTTCCAAAAATCCGTTTAATATGTGGTCCCCTCCATGGGGGACGTATCAGATATTAAACTGATAAGAACAGATACTACACTTGATCTTAGCCAAAAGGCCGAGAAGCGATACCCACAAATTGCGCCCCGCCGGGCGCCGGCATGCGGGATGCCGACGGAGCTGGCGCGGCTCAGCCCTCACCAGCCCCTCTGGCAGGTGTCGCCCGGCGAGTCCACGCGTGATCCAGGGAGACCACAGCCGCGCCACCGGGCACCTAACGCCAGCCGCTAAGCCGGGCCCAGTCTTCCTTTGACAGCAGCAGTGCAGCTCTGCTTGGGCAGAGCCTCCAAAAATACCATGAACTCATCGCTATCCCTCTCCACGGAAATCTTTAGTAAAAGGCGAAAGATTTATACGGGATGAAGAGAGACCCGAGTCGATATGGGGCCGCCGCCAAGCCCGTCGCCGTTAGCCGGGCCTGCGTGACGCCCCCGCTCGGAGTAGAATGCCCAGGGGCGTCGCAGCCGCCGTCCTCGGGGCCCCGACTCCTCCCTGTCCTCCTGTCCTCTCAAAAGACAGCAATCATTTTAACAAACATGAGGGGAAATTCAAAAGGCAAAGATGACATCATGCCTTACCTCAGCGCAGCTGTCCACCGCACAAACAGTGTGTCACCTTCCTTTAAAAAAAAAAAAAAAAAAAAAAAGAAAAACGGCGGGAAACGGGGGCCACGCACAGACAGGGCCCCCCCCCTCACAGCACTCAGTCTATTAGTCACTCACTCACTCACTCACTCACTCACTCACTCAGTCAGTCAGTCAGTCAGTCAGTCAGTCAGTCAGTCAGTCAGTCAGTTCTGCCTTTCGACAACAGGGGGCAGTAGAGGTGCACCATTCCCGGAAGCACTGCAATACCGGGTCGATGCGTGGAGCGGACGGGGCAAGCCCCACTTCCGGCTCCCTGTTCCAAAAATCCGTTTAATATGTGGTCCCCTCCATGGGGGACATATCAGATATTAAACTGATAAGAACAGATTTTTTTTTTTTTTAATTCATCTTTATTCAACATTTCTGCTTACAATCTAAGAACAACACATAAGACTATAAAAACCGAACATTTTCCGCATACTAAAACAAACTCACATCAATACTAATCAAAATAACACATATCAAAACCCATTTATACCCACAAACTTAATCCAACACTATAATTAACAAAAACATATTACTACCATAATAATACAAGACACCTTATAACATACAAATCTTAAAATATGAAACTACTCAAAACATTACAACACATATTAAAACAGTATTAAATCCATAAATATAGCAGAAATCCTAAAATCTTTAAAAAGGTAAAACATTATCATCCTCAGAAATATCCCCATTAAAACAAAGGTCTCCCCCGGACTCAACAGTGGCTAAAAAAGAACGTTCATTTGCCATGTCCTGCTGCACTGGATAAGACCGTCTCTCAAGTGGGGAGACCAAAACACTTAGTAAGTCCATCTGTTCAAAAGGGGAAATCGCTTCTCGGCCTAAAGCAGTGTCCTCGTTCCTCCGGGCCTTCTTCCTCCTCCTGCTTTGGACAAACCTGGAGGGAGAGGTTGCGCGCTTTTCAGCCACGGCCAATGGACCCTTACCTGGGGACTCCACAGAAGCGCTGGAGGCCGTGGACTCCCCATCGGCACTGGCGAAGGGCTGATCCTCGGTGTTCTCAGCTCCCCTCACGGCTCCCCCGTGCATCTCAGCGCAGCCCGGCAGTGCCTGCTGTCGGGCCCCGTCCACCGCCGAGCCCCGGGTAACGGCATCGGCCCAGGACGGTTTGCGCTGAGGGCAGCTCCGAGCCAGATGGTCCTCACCTCTGCACAGGTTACACCGGAGGGGGCCCTTGCAGTCCTTCGCCAGGTGACCGACGTCCAGGCATCTCCAGCACTTCATGGTGGTACAGGAGTCCGCGGTGTGGCCCAGGCCGTGGCACAAGCGGCAGGAGGAGGGTTGCCCGGAGTAAAAAAGGTAGCCCTTGCAACGACCTATCATAAAATGAGCAGGTGGGTGGCTATACCCGTCAGGGGAGCTAGCGTCGGGGCGCAGGCACACCCGGAACTGCCTGCGCCCAGTCCAGACAACCAGCTGGTCCCTCACGTCCCTGTGCCCAGGGACCACGTCGACAAACCTGCCCAGGAAGGCAGCCACCGCTTCAGCTGGAACGAAGGGGTCCAGGACGTGGACGGTGATCACTCTCCGATCCAGCTTCCACAGTGGCTCTACGTCGTAGTGCATCCGGCGAAGCTCTTTCTCCAAGCAGCTGCATGCAGCCAACATCTTCTTGTAGCCTTCTTCCGTGGTGCAAGTCACATAAAAGAAGGCTGAAGACTGGTTGCGCTGCACACAGATGATGTCTTCCATAGTGAGTCCCAGGAGGCCGAAGAGCACCTCCCGGATGAAGGCCAGTCTCTCCGGGAAACTCTCCGGTTCCTCCTGGTGGGTCCACTTGAAGGCTGCTGTATGCCGGATGACTACGACGGTCCTGTGTGGGCTCCCGGACATCCTGGCGATGGTGGGGAAGAGAGTCCTCGGGAGCCGGGCAGGGAGTCGACGTGTCCTAGCTGGGTGCCTAAACTAAAAAAAGCTGGAAATAAAACCCCAAGCTCACCCTGCGGGAACGGCGGTCAAGCCACCCGAACCTGCACGTTAGGCTTGCAAGGGCTACCCAAAATAAAAAAAAGCGCTAAAAGGAGACAACAGCTAGCCCCGTGGCAGCGGCGGTCAAGCCACCTGCTGGGCACGCCTTAGGTTCGCTGTTGCCTCCACTAAAAACCTGACAATAAAAATCCCTCCAAAAAGAAGCACTTGATCTTAGCCAAAAGGCCGAGAAGCGATACCCACAAATTGCGCCCCGCCGGGCGCCGGCATGCGGGATGCCGACGGAGCTGGCGCGGCTCAGCCCTCACCAGCCCCTCTGGCAGGTGTCGCCCGGCGAGTCCACGCGTGATCCAGGGAGACCACAGCCGCGCCACCGGGCACCTAACGCCAGCCGCTAAGCCGGGCCCAGTCTTCCTTTGACAGCAGCAGTGCAGCTCTGCTTGGGCAGAGCCTCCAAAAATACCATGAACTCATCGCTATCCCTCTCCACGGAAATCTTTAGTAAAAGGCGAAAGATTTATACGGGATGAAGAGAGACCCGAGTCGATATGGGGCCGCCGCCAAGCCCGTCGCCGTTAGCCGGGCCTGCGTGACGCCCCCGCTCGGAGTAGAATGCCCAGGGGCGTCGCAGCCGCCGTCCTCGGGGCCCCGACTCCTCCCTGTCCTCCTGTCCTCTCAAAAGACAGCAATCATTTTAACAAACATGAGGGGAAATTCAAAAGGCAAAGATGACATCATGCCTTACCTCAGCGCAGCTGTCCACCGCACAAACAGTGTGTCACCTTCCTTTAAAAAAAAAAAAAAAAAAAAAAAGAAAAACGGCGGGAAACGGGGGCCACGCACAGACAGGGCCCCCCCCCTCACAGCACTCAGTCTATTAGTCACTCACTCACTCACTCACTCACTCACTCACTCACTCACTCACTCAGTCAGTCAGTCAGTCAGTCAGTCAGTCAGTTCTGCCTTTCGACAACAGGGGGCAGTAGAGGTGCACCATTCCCGGAAGCACTGCAATACCGGGTCGATGCGTGGAGCGGACGGGGCAAGCCCCACTTCCGGCTCCCTGTTCCAAAAATCCGTTTAATATGTGGTCCCCTCCATGGGGGACGTATCAGATATTAAACTGATAAGAACAGATTTTTTTTTTTTTTATTCATCTTTAATCAACATTTCTGCATACAATCTAAAACCAACACATAAAACTATAAAGACATTTATCACACTACCCATAATAAGCTAACTTCAACACTAAAATAAATACACATATAAATCACACTCCTAACCTATTCAATCATAAAACAACAACATATATAACACATATTATAAAACAATCATATAATACCACATACATAAAACTTCTAAAATACTTCAACCCTACAACACCATTACAACACACGTTAAAACAGTATTAAATACATAAATACAGCAGAAATCCTAAAATGTTTAAAAAGGTAAAACACTATCATCATCAACAATATCCCCATTAAAACTAAGGTCCCCCCCCGACTCGGCAGCAACTAAAAAAGAGCGTTCATTAGCAAAGTCCTGCTGCCCTGCATAAAAACGTCTCTCTTGGGGGGAGACCAAAACACTTTGCAGATCAATTAGCTCTAAGGGGAAGATCGCTTCTCGGCCTAAAGCAGCGTCCTCGTTCCTCCGGGCCTTCTTCCTCCTCCTGCTTTGGACAAACCTGGAGGGAGAGGTTGCGCGCTTTTCAGCCACGGCCAATGGACCCTTACCTGGGGACTCTACAGAAGCACTGGAGGCCGTGGACTCCCCATCGGCACTGGCGAAGGGCTGATCCTCGGTGTTCTCAGCTCCCCTCTCGGCTCCCCCGTGCATCTCAGCGCAGCCCGGCAGTGCCTGCTGTTGGGCCCCGTCCACAGCCGAACCCCGAGCAACGGCGTCGGCCCAGGACGGTTTGCGCTGAGGGCAGCTCCGAGCCAGATGGTCCTCACCTCTGCACAGGTTACACCGGAGGGGGCCCTTGCAGTCCTTCGCCAGGTGACCGACGTCCAGGCATCTCCAGCACTTCATGGTGGTACAGGAGTCCGCGGTGT